>NC_135233.1:490840645-491142827 GCF_051348905.1 Ranitomeya variabilis | reverse complement strand
TTAGCAACCTCCTGTGTGCACTGTGTATAGGCAGAAATCTGCTAATCAGTGGTGGAGGTGGGGTTACACAGCCTATGAATATGGAGGACTACATGGCAGCAGGATTACTAGTCCTCTACTGATAATCTTATACTGATAAAACAATGATTCTATCAAAACTACACTTAAGGTACCTTCACACTGAACAACTTAACAACGATATCGCTAGCGATCCGTGACGTTGCAGCGTCCTGGGTAGCGATATCGTTGTGTTTGACACGCAGCAGCGATCAGGATCCTGCTGTGACATCGTTGGTCGGAGCTAGAAGGCCAGCACCTTATTTCGTCGCTGGATCTCCCGCAGACATCGCTGAGTCGGCATGTGTGACGCTGATTCAGCGATGTCTTCACTGGTAACCAGGGTAAACATCGGGTTACTAAGCGCAGGGCCACGCTTAGTAACCCGATATTTACCCTGGTTACCAGTGTAAATGTAAAAAAAAAAAAAACACTACATACTTACATTCCGGTGTCTGTCGGGTCCCCTGGCGTTCTGCTTCCCTGCACTGTGTTAGCGCCGGCTGGCCGTAAAGCAGAGCACAGTGGTGATGTCACCGCTCTGCTTTACGGCCGGCGCTTAGGCTACGTTCACACTAGCGTTGTGCGCCGTTGCAAAAACGCGTCAAAAACGCTGCGTTTTGCGACGCATGCGTCGGTTTTTGCCGAAAATCGGACGCAAGAAAAATGCAACTTGTTGCGTTTTCTTGGTCTGACGCTTGCGGCAAAAAAGACGCATGTGTCGCACAACGCAACAAAAAAAAACGCATGCGTCCCCCATGTTAAGTATAGGGGCGCATGACGCATGCGTCGCCACTGCGTCGCCGACGCAAACCCGACGCACATTAGCTTAACGCTAATGTGAACGTAGCCTTACAGTGCAGGGAAGCAGAACGCCGGGGGACCCGACAGACACTGGAATGTAAGTATGTAGTGTTTGTTTTTTTTTACATTTACACTGGTAACCAGGGTAAACATCGGGTTACTAAGCGCGGCCCTGCGCTTAGTAACCCGATGTTTACCCTGGTTACCCGGGGACCTCGGCATCGTTGGTCGCTGGAGAGCGGTCTGTGTGACAGCTCTCCAGCGACCACACAGCGACGCTGCAGCGATCGGCATCGTTGTCTAGATCGCTGCAGCGTCGCTAAATGTGACGGTACCTTAAGCAGCCCAGTGGGTGATTGAATCAGGGTCTCTGTTATTATATTATGCTTCTCTCAGATTAGCTGGCAATAACCTAGTGACAGATTCCATTTAAGACACCAAGGTTTTCCTAAGGGAAGCCATTTCATGACGTAGCCAGCAGTCTTTTTCCTGAAGCAGCTTTGCTGACGGTTTTGCCATATACTATCCAATTGTTCCCCATACTTCCAACTATAAAGATTAGGTGACTTCCAAAAAAAGCCGCCCAAAGAAATAACTTGTTAATTCTGTTAACCGCTTCACAGTTTCCAAACCCTGAAGAAGTTGAAGGAGATTACAAAAGACTGAACATGTGCACAGCACGATGGTTTTTACATTGCTGTGCATTATGTTAAAGGGAATCTGTCACCTCATTTTGGCCCTATAAACTGTGGCCACTGCCATCAGGGGCTACAGCACTCTGTAATGCTGTCGATAAGCCTCCGATGTAACCTGAAAGATAAGAAAAAGAAGTTAGATTATACTCACCCAGGGGCGGTCCGGTCCGATGGGCGTTGCAGGTCCATGTCCGGCGCCTCCCATCTTCATACGATGTTGTCATCCTTCTTGCTTCTGTTGTGGCTCCTGCGCAGGCGTACTGATTTGCCCTGTTGAGGGCAGCGTAAAGTACTGCAGTGCGCAGGCGCTGGGCCTCTCTGACCTTTCCCGGGGCCTGCGCACTGCAGTACTTTGCTCTGCCCTCACCAGGACAGACAAAGTACGCCTGCGCAGGAGCTGTGACAGGAAGCAAGGAAGAGGACGTCATCGCATAAAGATGGGAGGCGCCGGACACGGACCGCAACGCCCATCGGACCGGACCGCACCGGGACCGCACCCGGGTGAGTATAATCTAACTTGTCTTTCTTATCTTTCAGGATACATCAGAGGCTTATCTACAGCATTACAGAATGCTGTAGATAAGCCCCTAATGGCGGTGGCCACAGATTATAGGGCCAAAATGAGGTGACAGATTCCCTTTAACTTTTTATGGTGGTGCATTTTCTATTGGATACCAGATGTAATCCATGTGAAGACCAGCAAGCTAATGGCTTGATACTATCAAGATAACTGCAGAGATGACCGTGGTGGACCTATCTAGGCTTGTACAGATCATTCATCCATCAAGTCATCATGGCTCAAAATCAAGTGGAAAGCCGGTTAAAACAACAAATTTGCATACTGACTTTTTTCTTAGGTGTATTTGGAGCAAAAACTGAGTAGAGACCCTCCAAATCTTCCTGAGAAACTGACAAAAGTTTATCAAAAACATGAAGTGTCTGCTCAATGTGCAAATACCCTAAAGAGAAGGGTTTGCCATGTAGTAGGTAACACTGACTGATTTGCTTCTACATTGGCAGGTTTAGGGCTTTTCCCTGTCCAGATACTAAGGCCTAATTCCTTGTCCATAACACATTAGTAAAACGTCATGGACAGCAATTATTAGTCATTATATTAATTGCACATCTTATTCTCCTTGCTACATCATCATTCACATGATGCTTGTTGTGGAACAGGGGTAATTATGGTATTATATACCCAGCAATGTTTATAAAATTAGTGTATTAAAATTAATTCAGCCATATTTCAGAAATCAGCTTAACTCGGAGTATATTTGTACAGAATTCCCAAGTTATAAGGTAAAAAATAGAGCCAATGCATAAACTTAATTATTATCTAGTGATAGAAAACTATAAATCTTTAGATATACTTTTACTCATATTCCTTAAATTGGTTATCCAAGAATGTAATGAAAAGGCCACCATCTTGTAATTCAAACTGAAGATTGCCCTAGTCACATGTCAGGATGGGCTGTAGACTGACTAAACACCGCTTCCGAGACCTGTGTCTCAACTGATAGAGCTATATCATAAGAACACATACCAGTGAGCTGCTGGAGAAGGGCTATAACAGGAGAAGCAATAAATCTTCTTCACTGACTGAGCACAAAGGATTTTTTTTCTCCAGCCTCAGTCCTCTGTGCTCAGTGAGCCAGGAAGATTTATTTATTCTCCTTTCACAGGACTTTTACGGTAGCTCATGTTTAGACACAGGTCTGGGGAGTGATGTTTTTTTTTCAAAATACAGCCCTCCTCAACATTTGACTTGGGTTGACTGCCATTTGAATTACGTGACAGGACCATTTTTCACATTCTTTCTGAGGATGCCTTTAAAACTAACATGTACCGTAATAAAGTTTGGACTATATGCAAACATCAGAAATTATTACTAAAAACCAGTGCGTATAATCTAGAATGTTATAATTCAATAAAGACAAACAGTGAAATAAAAGGAGGCTAAACACATTAAAGGTCAAACAAATCTGCTAATTTTTTTATGGAAATAGCAAACCATTCACTGTGTATGAGAACTTTGATTATAGCGCTTCTTAGGCCTAGGTCAGGGGAAAAATGTTTGATAAAGGAAAATATTTTTAGAGGAGTTTAATATTAGAAGGGTTGTCTAACATCGAAAAAGTATATTTTATTAGAGGTGTATTAAAACCAAACAAATATATAAAGCTAAACAACAATCCAAAAAATGCCCTAAAAAATAGGGTAAAAACAGGGAGCTAGAGTAGACGGCTCCACTATAACACCAGGCAACACCAGGGACACTGTAAATCCCTACAGCAGCGCCCTGTATACTGATATTGCCTAGCGGTGGAGATAAATGAGAAATGGTGCCCCTGCTCAACGGTGGCTCTACCTATACAGCCCTAAAGATCCCCACCATATGGGAGGTCCAGGTAAAAATTCCCTCCAGTATTGGATGAAGAAGGCGATCATAGAGGTGAAAGGCAGATAAGGTAGACTGTAGAGAACCAGAACAATAGCCCTAATAGCTATAAATGAGTGAGAATACTTATCGTTAACCACTCATGCCTCAAGTTGTCTACTACTCGGACAACCCTTTCTGAATTCCTATTTTTCCCCAATAAAACAATAACACCTCTACCCACCTCCGGTGCCAGCGGTATCGGCACTGGCTCTCCCAGGGCTAACGTGACACTGTTATGTCATGCGATCACTGTGGCCAATCAGCGCTGGCTTTACTCTGAAGGTAGTGAGAGCGTATATTACGCGAGCCCCGGGGAGAACCAGTGCCGACATTGTAGCTCTAAAACAAAAAGCTTACAAAAATGAGCTCCTTGTCAAGGAAAACAGCCACCTGTGATACACTGCGGAGGTGGCCGGTATCCTAGGAAATGAGCAGTAAACTAAAGAATTAATAATCGCTTCATTCTCGAGAATGGTGAAGAGTCTTTCCAAGTGGCGGATTGCAAAGTTGCTCGTTTTTACAAGTACTTTGCAATTTTACGATTTAACAAGATGAGAAGAAACCGTTAACAAAAATCTTAATTAAACAAGTCAGTGTTTATCAAATGAATGTGATTTAGATAATGTTAATCTTTATGATTACTGATTAATCTTTAATGCGTGTGCAGCGCCCCAGAGTCCTGGTCGTTGCAGTACTGTGGCTCCGCCACTATGGGGAGCTATGGTGCGTCCGATGGCACTGAAGGAGTTCATCTGATCAGGTATCACAGACACCAATACATTTCACAGCCGGGCCTCCGGGGGGAGCTAAGGGTGCTATTCATTAGGCCACTCCCCACCATAGTGGGTAAACTGGGGGTCAGGCAGGAAGTTAGATCAGAAAGCTGACTGGGTTGGAACCAGGCAACACCTTGTGGCAGAGGGTGTTGTAGGGGAAGATACAGTAGGGTCTCTGTCAGGGGTGGGATCCTGACAGAGGCTTGGCAACGAGAACGAACGTAACGGGACCGTGCCTGCTCCGGGTAGCGGCGGTGCCCAAGAAAGGATTAGAAGAGAGATAGATTGTGCTGAATGAGAAACGGGATCACGCAAAGGAGAAATACCAGTAGGAGTCGTGCTGTAAGACCGAAGCAACATCCTACTGAGGCGCAATACCGGTGGCCGGAACGCCGAGGGAGTAGAACAACATTCAGCTTCAAGCAATACTCCAAACAGCGGCAGGACAGTCAGTCTCAGGCGGGCTGTCTAACTCAAATCACCTATGAAGTCTTGGGAGGCAATTGTGGGAGAGGGGCGTCTCTAGGGTCCCGGAAGAACTCCAGGCCTACCCGTCAAACGGGTGCCGTTGCTACCCGAACCTCAGGGAGGGACGGAGGATTAGCAGAACATCATCTAGTCGAGTTGTGAGGGAACATCAGAAACAGACACAACAGTTGTGGGGTACTTTCCGTAAGCACAGCAGGGAAGGACTACAACACATAGCGCTAGGGGGAAGGCACAGATTTCCTCCTGTGAAGAGAACTCTGGAAGTGTCATTGGACCGGCCGGACTTGCGCAGCCTGGTGAGCTGTATTCTGGATTGAGGACCCAGAGATCTTCAGTAAAGAGGTAAAGAGACTGCAACCTGGTGTCCTCGTTATTTACCGCGACCTGCACCCCACAACTGCACCGTTACAACACCACTTATTGCACCGGACGTCCCCCACTGACAGACAGGGCCACGGACCGGGTCTAGCCACCGTGACAACCCCAGGACTGAGACCCAGAGGCCCGGCTCCGGGTCCCCCTCGGCCCTGCGGCGGTGTGGGGGCGCTCCAACTTGGCGTCACGAACAGGATCTACTTAAGCCTGAAGAATCAGGTCATGTGTGCCTTGGAACTGTAATTTGTTGTGCTTGGACTGTACTTTATTGCAAGGACTGTGCTGCGCCACTTGCCGCCAAAATCCACCGCCATTACAGCGCTGAGGAGAGCGCCGGAGAAGAAGAGGGGCGTGGAGTGGGCGTAGACAAGCTCAAGAGCGCGAAGGATAATGGCCGCCCAGTCTAAATATTGCTGCATCCTAAGGGCGGGCCCGTCAACAGGAGAGATCCGCCTCTTAATCTTCTATGGCGGGCGAAGACCGAAGAAACGAAACTATGACTCAGATGAGGTGGAACTGGAGACCAGGACAGGCCTACAGAAAAGGATGGCTCCGCATCGACCCCCGTCACCAGCGGATTATTCTGACATGCCTCCGCTGGAGGATTTGGATCCTTGGGAGCTGCCGCTGGAACATCCCGGGCCTGGATGGTCCCCGACTCATACGCCTTCCCCAGGAGGGGCTACCGCAAGTGGAGGTACCCAGTGCCGCGATCCCCGGGATGGCCACCTCACTCCTGCACACGACCCGGTCACTGCTGCGACCGGTGGCGCCCCGATGTCCCCGCCGTCTAGCACCAATGCACCGGGGGGGCATGACCTCGGGCCCTTCCCCTGGGGGGAATATCGGAACCATCTAATCGCAGAGTTCCAGCGTGAAGTGGAGCGGGAGGCGCGAGGTGAGCTGCTGGAGGGCTCCTTGCCGAAGTGGGGCGTGGTGGTTGTATACCTGCCCCAGACGGGAAAGGGCTTCGTGCAGGAGATCGGGACCGCCCTAAGAGTCCGCATCACCCGGGAGGAAGTGGAGCCCTGCCTGAGTGGAGACGGCGCCAAATCCTTCCTGAAGCCGGGAGATGTAGTCACCTACCGTCGGCACCTAAAGGGGAGCGGATGGTGGGCTCGGGACATGCAGCGCTGCACCGCCGTTCTGGCGGTATCCCGCACTGAGGGGGAGGAGCTTGCCGCTGAAGCCGCCGCTGCTGCTGCTGCCAGCATTATTCATCGGCCCACACAGACCCTCATTGCAGCGCACGACCTGGTCGTGCAGGAGACCCAAACCGACGGGGTGCACCTGGCCACGGGAGTGAACTTGGAGACCGACCTGCCTGGGCCGCAGAGGGCCACCTGCCAGGTAAAGCCTCGGTGGGGGCTACCGAAGAAAGAGTAAGCATGATTGCTTTAAAAATGTAAATAGTTCTCTCTTTGTTTAACTGTTTGTTTACTGTTTGCTGCTAAACCCGTCCAGGGTTAATTCCTTATGGATCCCTTTGTTGACCCGGGATCCTTGTTGATTTGTTTACTTTTCTTCAAGTTTGCACAAGATTGAAAGAACTGCAGTAATCATGGACCGTGCATGATACAAACTTTTTCCTGTATATAGTTTGCACCTTCTTAAAGGCGCTTCCTACTGGTTTTACTTAAAGACTCTTTGCGAAGATACCGTACCGGAACCTTTGCTGAGCATGGACTGGTAGTCTGAGAAGACGAACTACCTCAGAAAGACTTGATCCCCTCTTAAAGGGGATGCCAAAAGTGTACTTATGAGTGATACTGTTTTAGAACAGTAATGTGATGACAATGCTTAAAGTGAAAATGATAATTTTTTACATGTAACAGTTATATGTATTTGATTGGTTAAATATAAAGAAATGTAGATGATGTCTCCAGAAAGAAAGATAATGAGAAGGCTTAATGTTCAGAAGAAAATGCTTGATAATGTTGATAGATAGTTAGGATAGAAGGTAAACCCTGAGTCCTCATAGGAGTCATGTAGAGATGGCTCAGTGCTCTTAAACTGAAAGTAATGTTATGTTCTATACTGTGTATAGTAGTTGAAAAGGCAGTAGGCCCTGGCTGAACGGGGCGGTCCTGTAACAGAAAGGAGAGGCAGTAGGTCTGGTGCCGATAGGACAGGCGGTCCTGCAGATTCAAAGAAGGAGAATGAAAAAAGTTAATTTACCTTATAATGTGATTATAGGAAGGTCTTTAGTGGATAAAGAGTGTATGTCCTTAAAGGCGATGTTAAAGTATTGTTCAGCAATTTTTGCACTTAGTAGAATACCCGGTTGGGTAACAGGAGTTATTTATAGCCTGTAATTTATAATGTTTAATGTTTAACCATGTTTTGTAACGTTCAAGTATTCTCACCTCCCATAAAGGGAAGCTTGTTCAAGTATACGTATTGTTATTTGCACTCAACAAAAATTGTATGTCTTTTTGCTAAACTTGTATTGTTGTTTTCTTCTCAGTCCCGGAGTACTGTGTTTAACCAGGGGGGAGTGCAGCGCCCCAGAGTCCTGGTCGTTGCAGTACTGTGGCTCCGCCACTATGGGGAGCTATGGTGCGTCCGATGGCACTGAAGGAGTTCATCTGATCAGGTATCACAGACACCAATACATTTCACAGCCGGGCCTCCGGGGGGAGCTAAGGGTGCTATTCATTAGGCCACTCCCCACCATAGTGGGTAAACTGGGGGTCAGGCAGGAAGTTAGATCAGAAAGCTGACTGGGTTGGAACCAGGCAACACCTTGTGGCAGAGGGTGTTGTAGGGGAAGATACAGTAGGGTCTCTGTCAGGGGTGGGATCCTGACAGAGGCTTGGCAACGAGAACGAACGTAACGGGACCGTGCCTGCTCCGGGTAGCGGCGGTGCCCAAGAAAGGATTAGAAGAGAGATAGATTGTGCTGAGTGAGAAACGGGATCACGCAAAGGAGAAATACCAGTAGGAGTCGTGCTGTAAGACCGAAGCAACATCCTACTGAGGAGCAATACCGGTGGCCGGAACGCCGAGGGAGTAGAACAACATTCAGCTTCAAGCAATACTCCAAACAGCGGCAGGACAGTCAGTCTCAGGCGGGCTGTCTAACTCAAATCACCTATGAAGTCTTGGGAGGCAATTGTGGGAGAGGGGCGTCTCTAGGGTCCCGGAAGAACTCCAGGCCTACCCGTCAAACGGGTGCCGTTCCTACCCGAACCTCAGGGAGGGACGGAGGATTAGCAGAACATCATCTAGTCGAGTTGTGAGGGAACATCAGAAACAGACACAACAGTTGTGGGGTACTTTCCGTAAGCACAGCAGGGAAGGACTACAACACATAGCGCTAGGGGGAAGGCACAGATTTCCTCCTGTGAAGAGAACTCTGGAAGTGTCATTGGACCGGCCGGACTTGCGCAGCCTGGTGAGCTGTATTCTGGATTGAGGACCCAGAGATCTTCAGTAAAGAGGTAAAGAGACTGCAACCTGGTGTCCTCATTATTTATCGCGACCTGCACCCCACAACTGCACCGTTACAACACCACTTATTGCACCGGACGTCCCCCACTGACAGACAGGGCCACGGACCGGGTCTAGCCACCGTGACAACCCCAGGACTGAGACCCAGAGGCCCGGCTCCGGGTCCCCCTCGGCCCTGCGGCGGTGTGGGGGCGCTCCACGTGCATCCAGTTATTCTCAAATTTTGGAAAGAGATAAGTTACTCAATTCTGAGAATATTTCACTTTCCGTTAATTTACAGTTCACGGCTTTGGTTATTTTGCTTTAATTATTGTATTGTTAACATTGTTACTTATGACTGTTATGTTTGAAATTGTTAAACTGTAAAGCGTTGCGGAATATGTTGGCGCTATATAAAGATTATTATTATTATGGCCTTTCTCACACTGGTTTGGATAATACCTGTCTTGATAAAGAGATTATTCATACATATAATTAATCCTACGATGGCAGCTACATAAAAGGTATAATGAATAGTTGAATCTCTAATGAGCCTTGATAGGCGGTTTATGAGAATTATTATGTTTATTATGATAATGGGATGGCTGCACAAACTTAAAAAAACTGTATACATTAAAATAAGAAACGTGGAGTGAACTTATCATCATTGTTTATAGGAAAGAGAGAAATATTTAAGCTATATGAATCCTGGTGGGAGGGAGGGAGTGTAAATGCAAAGGAATAATTAAGGTTAGCTTTGAAAAAAAATCTGCTTGCAAAATGATAAAAAATAACTACAGCCAAATGAGTGGGATGGAGAACACAATTAATGAAGTAGAATGCAAGGAACAAACAGATCATCTACCAATATATGTTCTGCGACACCAATGCAGTTAATTATCACTTTCTCATCCTTTGAGATTAGAGGATCCCGGACACAATGAAATCCGGCCATCCACTTAAAGTACCTGATCAGAATATAGATTGAGTACACACAGTTAAGCCCAGAAGTGACGATAGGAAGAGAAGGGCCAACAAGATGAACAGATATTATCAGTCAACAGACAATACTACAAATAATTTATCTGATAAACTCCCTAAAGGTACCTTCACACTGAACAACTTTCCAACGAGAACGACAACGTTCCGTGACGTTGCAGCGTCCTGGATAGCGATATCGTTGTGTTTGACACGCAGCAGCGATCTGGATCCCGCTGTGATATCGCTGGTCGGAGCTAGAAGTCCAGAACTTTATTTGGTCGTCAGGTCGGCGTGTATCGTCGTGTTTGACAGCAAAAGCAACGATGCCAGCAATGTTTTACAATGGTAACCAGGGTAAATATCGGGTTACTAAGCGCAGGGCCGTGCTTAGTAACCCAATATTTACCCTGGTTACCATAGTAAAAGTAAAAAAAAAAAACACTACATACTCACCTTCTGATGTCTGTCACGTCCCCCGGCGTCTGCGCTGCTGCTCAGAGCTTCCTGCACTGAATGTGTCAGTGCCAGCCGTAAAGCCGAGCACAGCGGTGACGTCACCGCTGTGCTCTGCTGGCCCTGACACATTCAGTGAAGGAAGATCTGAGCAGAAGCGCGGACGCCGGGGGACGTGACAGACATCAGAAGGTGAGTATGTAGTGTTTTTTTTTTTCTTTTACAATGGTAATCAGGGTAAATATCGGGTTACTAAGCGCAGGGCCGCGCTTAGTAACCCAATATTTACCCTGGTTACCTGGGTGCTGCAGGGGGACTTCGGCATCGTTGAAGACAGTTTCAACGATGCCGAAGTCATTCCCCTGATCGTTGGTCGCTGGAGAGAGCTGTCTGTGTGACAGCTCCCCAGCGACCTAAACAGCGACGCTGCAGCGATCGGCTCGTTGTCTATATCGCTGCAGCGTCGCTGAGTGTGACGGTACCTTTAGAACTCAAGCAGACAAGAATATTTTCAGTCCGAGTGCGATATGACAAAACATCAGATCGCACTCGGACCAATATTATTCTATGGTGCCATGCACTTGTCCAGTTTTTTCCTCGGACGAGTGCAGCATGTACGATTTGCAGCTGTAAATCGGATTGGACATGGCCATACAAGTCAATCGATCAACAAAAAATAAAAATCAGATTGCACTCAGATGACATCTGAATGCAGTCGGATTTCTGCTCATTGACAGAATGGAGACATTTTCCCCCCAAATCTGAGAGAATTGGATTACACTATGCTCATACTTTGATCAGAGTCTGGTGAAAGTGTGATTAGCATAATCGGACCGATTTTCTTGAATCAGAGAACATATATACTGAGCAGGTGAGAACACTCGCCAAAGGAAATGATGCTTACAATGACGATTTTTCAGGATGTGCATTAAACCCAGTGGTACTATAAATATGTATAAAAAAAGCCAGTGTGGATATTTTGTTGGGATCATTTTACAGATATGTCCTCTACTCTTAATACATTTTCCACTAGCACCAATGGAAATAGAAATCCCATAGGACCTGGGCCTTGTGAAACTTGGCTTTGTCTTTTAGACGTCAAGGACAAGGAGAAATTATTAACTATTGAGCTGACCATCGCTACAGACTTTGAATATCTTTTTCTGGTAACTTTTGGTATATTTTTAAGATCTGAACATGCATAAGTGTTCATTTACACAAACAGATAATCGTTTCGACAATGAATGATGCCAACATAACTCACAAGCAGCAAACTATGTCAGAGTGTTTCCAGAGGACGAGAATCCGGTATAGAGAATACAGGGGCACCTACTCATATATGGGAGAGACGGCTCAGATGGCCGCCAGCTGGACGATTGGCCGCGCCATTGGGGGGCTACAGTCAGATGACATTATCACGTGTCTTATGGTCCTTTTACAAGGAGAGATTTCTACTTGTAATGAGCAGTGATTGTCAATACTAGTTTGCCCGTTTATTGGCCGCCATGCTTACACGGGCCAATGGCTACCAATGTTCATTTAGCGGACTGATGACCCACGTAAGGGGCTTCTAGAAAGTCTATAACAGCAGTATTATCTGTACTTTAAAGAGATAACGTGGTCATGACATCCATTGTTTACAGTCTTGTAGGAAGCTGAAGAATACGATATGCCCTTCAGTGGAATGACCTTGAAAATAAATTCTGGTTTCAATATATTCTCTGTGCTACATAGAGTCTGATAGAAGGATTAAAGAGGGTATCCGCTTAGAACAATTCCTTTTGTCATAAGTGTCCCCCGATGATAAACTGATCACTGAGAGTGACATTCTATCTGCAAGTATTGGCTTTCACTGCAGCGCCACCTGAGGGGAAATGAAGCATTGCACCTTTCTCATTGAAATCAATAGGCATAGACATGCCAGGATTTCCAGAGCTAAAGACGCCTATGGTAGGCAGTCTTCCCCTAGCATCCTAAATACATATCTGTGTATTTGCCCGTTTTGAGCTCTCTTAATAAATAAATGAAATGCCAATTATTGCTCTGCCACCTTCACAGTCCATTGGCAGGTATGTCAGCATGTGCAGGAACGTGTGTAGAGGACGTGCATGTGGTGCTATTCACTGCTCGCACCATCGGTGTGTGCTATTGCACCGTGCAGAGGCCTCGCCGCTCACACATCCTTGTGCCGTCACATCCCTTACCTGCCAAGCTCATTAGGAAGCAGTTGTTTTATTCTCTGTTTCCATCTGGGGTCAGAATTGTGCAGATGTTATTTTTATAATGTGGCAGCGCTCTGGGAATATTCTTCATCGTTTATGTGGCTTCTTACCAGTCGCAAGGAAGGAACTGGTAAAAACTGCTTCCCCTCTCCGTAAACTCCTGCTGCTATCTATTTCCACTGATATCTGGGACACAGTCAAGTGTTAATGCGGATGCCAGATATTCGGAGGGTTGTATGGTCAATCAGAGAACAATATTACCAATGTCTGGTGGGAACAGACAGACAAGAAGTAATGTAGGATTACTAAAATAGATTGTAACAAAAGTGTAGGTAGAGGTAGAGAGTATAAGGACTTTTCCATATGGTCATTCAAGGGGTTGTCCAGTGAAAACATGTTATCACCTATACATGGTATAGGCGATGACTTGATCTTTGAGGGTCCAACTGTGCCGATCGGCAGAACAGGGCACTTTTATCCATGTGAGAATGGAGTAGCAATGCTCATGTACAAGTGCTTCTTACTAAATTAGAATATCATCAAATTAGTTTCTTTCAGTTCTTCAATACAAAAGGTGAAACCCATATATTAGATAGTCATTACAGACAGAGTGATCTATTTCATGTGTTTATTTCTGTTAATGCTGATGATTATGGCTTACAGCCAAAGAAAACCTAAAAGTCGTTATCTCAGTAAATTAGAATACTTTATACACCAGCTTGAAAATTATTTTATAAGATGAAATGTTGGCCTACTGAAATGTACGTTCAGTAAATGCACTCAATACTTGGTCGGGGCTCCTTTTGCATCAATTACTGCATCAATGTGGCGTGGCATGGAGGCGATCAGTCTGTGGCACTGCTGAGGTGATATGGAAGCCCAGGTTGCTTTGATAGCAGCCTTCAGCTCGTCTGCATTGTTAGGTCTGGTGTCTCTCATCTTCCTCTTGACAATACACCATAGATTCTCCATGGGGTTAAGGTCAGGCGAGTTTGCTGCCAATCAAGCACAGTGATACTGTTTGTAAACCAGGTATTGATACTTTTGGCAGTGTGGACAGGTGCCAACTCCTGCTGGAGAATGACATTTCCATCTCCAAAAAGCTTGTCGGCAACGGGAAGCATGAATTGCTCTAAATTTTCTGGTAGACGGCTGCACTGACTTTGGCCTTGATAAAACACAGTGGACCTACACCAGCAGATGACATGGCTCCCCAACACCATCACTGATTGTGGAAACTTCACACTAGACCTCCAGCAGCTTGGATTGTGGCCTCTCCACTCTTCCTCCAGACTCTGGGACCTTGATTTCCAAATGAAATGCAAAATTTACTTTCATCTGAAAACACCTTGGACCACTGAGCAACAGTCCAGTTCTTTTTCTCCTTGGCCCAGGTAAGACGCTTCTGGTGTTGTCTATTGGTCATGAGTGGGGTGACACAAGGAATGCGACACTTGTAGCCCATGTCCTGGATACATCTGTGTATGGTGGCTCTTGAAGCAATGACTCCAGCAGCAGTCCGCTCCTTGTGAATCTTCCACAAATTTTTAAATGACCTTTATTTAACAATCCTTTCAAGGCGGAGGCTATCCTGTTGCTTGTGCACCTTTTTCTACCACACTTTTTTCCTTCCACTCAACTTTCCATTAATATGCTTGGATACATCACTCTGCGAACAGCCAGCTTCTTTACCTATGACATTGTGTGGCTTACCCGCCTTGTGGAGTGTGTCAATGACTGCCTTCTGGACATCTGTGAAGTCAGCAGTCTTCCCCATGATTTTGGAGCCTACTGAAACAGATTAATGGGCCTTTTTAAACGCTTAGGAAGTCTTTGCAGGTGGTTTTTGTTAATTATTCTAATTTACTGAGATTATGAATTTTGGGTTTTCATTGGCTGTAAGCCATAATCATCAACATTAACAGAAATAAACACGTGAAGAAGATCACTCTGTTTGTAATGACTCTATATAATATATGTGTTTTACTTTTTGTATTGAAGAACTGAAATAAATTCACTTTTTGATGATATTCTAATTTAGTGAGAAGCATTTGTATGACCTGTTCTCCATTCATTACCTATGGGGCTGTCGAGAGCGGAGTCTGACTTGTGCTCCATTTTGTAATGGAAATAAAAGTGTCATGCCAAGGATAAATATTCCTCATTTTGCTAATTAATGCGGATCACAGCAAAGGGACATCCACCAATCAGTCCTCTGGATAGGTGGACACTGGACAATCCCTCTAAACCCCTGCATTTAGGCATCTGTATTAGGAATATAACACTCGGTACTTTCATGATTTATTGACCCAAAGTTAGATTTACGGCGATATGGTGATCTAATTCACGTCAGTAACGTACAGGCAGGTAGTGAAGGGTTGATCTTGTGTAAGCAAGTGACTGGATGCAACACACACGTGATTACGAGGCGGCAACAGACAATAAACCACTTATTGCTTCTGGTATGGCGGAAACTTGCAGAACTTGAGAAGCAGTTAGACAATAGTCCCGCTAGGCAGCAAGTCCTCCTAATGAAGACTATCACGGAACGCTGCGCCTCCTTTGCCACAGCTGACCCCCACCTGTTGTTCTAGCCCAGGCCACCCTCAGTACTTTACTTTGGTGCCAGCTCATTCGTGTCTCCCTTCTATTACCGCAGGCGTCCTCCTTTGGGCAAAGTGTCCTCTTGGATATTCAATGCTTGAGAGATGGCGGGTATCTCCTGGGCCCAGAGGAAAGAGGGTTGGGCTCCAGCTCTAGGCTGGAGTCATCTGAGCTCTGGAACTTGACCAGTGTAGAGTGGGGATTCGGACCTTGACTGGAATAGTCTGAGCTCTAGGTCTTGACTGATATAGATCTGGTCCTCGAGTCTTGACAGGCATAGTCGGGTCTTCAGATCTCACTTGGTGAAGTCCAGGCTCTAGCTGACAGTGGTCAGCACCCTGGTGACACGTGCTTTCCACTGAGGCCTTTCACTATGGCTTCAGCGTCATTTCTGGTCCACATCCCCACCTCTCTCTCTTGGAGCCAAATCACTCCCCCCAGTTTGGCATGCAGGACCTTTTATATCTGGGAACTTAGTTATCAAAGGCACCTGACCGAGTGCCACATTTGAAATCTTCCCCCTACAACTCGTCCTGTGCCAGTTGGTTCTGCATGGTCCAGTCTAGCCAGTAGGTGGCAGTCTTCCTGCACTAATGATACTTCCTGCTGGGGCTCTTCCAGAGTACTGTTGCTGTCTCTTACACTTGTGCCCAAAAATTGACAGTAAGTATTACCACTAAGATACGTCACTTAGCAATTAAAGAAGAAGTTACAGGTCTGTGAGAGCCACAAATCTTGCATGTTTTTAGGTGACCAAATACTTATTTTCCACCATAATTTGCAAAATAAATCTTGCCAAATCAGTCAAGGTGATTTTCTGGATTTGTTTTCTCATTTTGACTCTCATAGTTGTGGTCTACCTATGTTGTCAATTACAGGCCTCTCTCATCTTTTAAGAACTTGCACAATTGGTCGCTGACTAAATACTTTTTTTCCCCACTGTATATTACCGAATTATAGTGACAAATTTATGATCGCTGGGGGTTCCATTTTTAAGACCGGAGAATGAAGGTCCCATTATTTTGGTATTGTTTCCCAAATCTTATACAGCGCTTTTAACAACTCTCTTTCTATGGGGGAGAAGTGGTTAACAATTAGAAAAATATACAAAAAAAACTGTGGAAAAATTGAGCAGAATTGTAATGTCATATTACAATGATTATTTTTAGCCTATTTGTTTTTATTAGCCATATCCGCCATATAGTCACCATTCTGTGCCAGCGAAATGAGAGTCAGATGGAGTGTAAGGCAATAAAGATATTGATAAGGTTGCAATGACGACTCAAAAACGACATAAGGTCCTGCTAGATGTTATAGAGCGCACCGCAGAATATTAATGATATTAACAGGGACATATAAAAATAGGAAGAAAATTCATAAAAATGATGATGTACTACACTGTGTTCCAAATTATTATGCAAATTGGATTTAAGTGTCATAAAGATTTAATTGTTTTGTTTTTCAAATAAACTTGTGGATGGTATTGTGTCTCAGGGCTCAATAGTTCACTGAAATCAATCTTAAACACATGTGATATTTAGTTTTCCAGGTGATTCTAATTCAAGGAAAACTACTTAAAAATTATGCTCCACATTATTAAGCAGGTCACAGGTTTCAAGCAATATGGGAAATAAAAAGGATCTCTCTGCTGCCGAAAAGCGTTAAATAGTGCAATGCCTTGGACAAGGTATGAAAAAATTTGGTATTTTACGAAAACTTATGAGTGATCATCATACTGTGAAGAGATTTGTGACTGAAACAGAGCAAAGATAGAGTTCATGCAGAGAAAGGCATAATGAGGAAGGTTTCTGCTAGACAAATTCATTGGATTAAGAGAGCAGCTGCCAAAATACCATTACAAAGCAGCAAACAGTTATTTGAAGTTGCTGGTGCCTCTGGAGTCCCTCGAACCTCAAGGTGTAGGATCCTTCAAAGGCTTGCTGTGGTGCATAAACCTACTATTCGGCCTCCCCTAAACAGTGTTCACAAGCAGAAACGGTTGCAGTGGGCCCAGACATACATGAAGACTAATTTTCAAACAGTCTTGTTTACTGATGAGTGTCGAGCAACCCTGGATGGTCCAGATGGATGGAGTAGTGGATGGTTGGTGGATGGCCACCATGTCTCAACAAGGCTGCGACGTCAGCAATGAGGTGGAAAGTCCTGTAGAATCATGGAGAAACAGCTGCTAGGGTCCTTTAAAGTTCTTGAAGGTGTGAAAATGTCCTCTGCAAAGTATATAGAGTTTCTGACGGACAACTTTCTTCCATGGTCTAAAAAGCAGAAACATGCCTTCAAGAGCAAAATCATCTTCATGCTGACAATGCCCCATCTCATGCTGCAAAGAATACCTCTGAATCATAGGCTGCTATGGGCATAAATGGAGATAAACTCATGGTGTGGCCACCATCTTCCCCTGTCCTCAACCCTATAGAGAACCTTTGGAGGATCATCAAGCACAAGATCTATGAGGGTGGGAGGCAGTTCACATCAAAACAGCAGCTCTGGGAGGCTATTCTGACTTCATGCAAAGAAATACAAGCAGAAACTCTCCAAAAACTCACAAGTTCAATGGATGCAAGAATTGTGAAGGTGATATCAAAGAAAGGTTCCTATGTTAACATGTAACTTGGCCTGTTAGGATGTTTTGGAGTTAAATAGCTTTTTTGTTCAGCGAATGTGACCTCCTAATGCTGCAAATTCCCTAAATGAGCATTTTCAGTTCTTTAAAACATATCAAATGTTTAGAAATTCTACTGTGCCTAATAATTTGGAACAGTGCATTTTGAGTTTTTATTCATTTTGGAGATTATACTGTTATCATTGGGAGGTTTCTTCAATAAAATTCAATGTATACTCTAACAGGTGATGACTTTTATTAGACTGACTGTCATTTGCACCGACCATTTAGGAAAATCCGAGAAAAATATAATTTGCATAATAATTTGGAACATGGTGTACAATAAATTCTATTCCCATTCTTCGCCAAACATAAACTTAAACGGAAGCATATTTCTTGCCATTTAATCTGAGAGCAGCATAATATAGGGGTAGGTCCTTATTAGGCTGTGTGTTGTAGTTTTAATACAATTAGTGTTTTATCAGCAGGAGATTATCCCTGCAAGACTAGGTCTCACAAGGTCACCAGTCAGTGTAATATATGTAACCCCGCCCTCTCCACTGATTGGCAGCTTGCTGACAGTGTACACAGGAAGCTACCAATCAGTGATGTTATACAAAGCTCAGCACTCAGAGTTTTGCTTACAGTTACAAAAAAAACAGGGATTCTCTAAAAACTGCACCATGCAGCCCAGTTAGTGATACATCGTTGGAATCAGGATCTCTGCCCCTACTTCATGTTGTTCTCAAATTACATAGCAAAAACCTGGTGATAGATTCCCTTTAACAAGTATATGGCAATAAAAGCGAATTACATCAACGTCCTTCTATAATTTAATTCAAAGCAAATATAGAAGACATATAAAAGCACTCATAATAGTATAATCCATGTAGGACCCTGGCTGTGCTATATGCTTCCCATCCGTTTTATTAAATCTATATAATACTGCATCAGTCATAACATATGAAAGAAATTTCTTTAACTGTGCAATGTACTATGGTAGGTAGTGAAGGAAACAACTATTATACAGGGTTGTGCAGTACCACGGAGCTGCGGGTTTATTTAAACAAGTCAGCACATAATGTGATTAATATCACCAAATCCTGGCAGGAAACCTATTAAACTTTGATGAAATCTGACTCAGAACTTAGAGGAGGCGAATAATTGGAGGCTTTATAGACGAACTTAGAAATAATGTGATCGATGGCGATAGTGTGTCATAAGTCCTTGCTAGAGCAGAACCTCACATTAGGGTCATTCTGGAGATCGGACCCCACACGTGACCCCCCATTGCAACTACTGTATAAACGGAAGAGGTGGATGAGCACACATGGCTCTTTCAGTTGAAGTCTATGGAAATCAGGGGTGTAGAAAAAGGGTTATTTAACCGCCAAGAGCAAGCGACACTACTCTGTCCTCCTCCTCCTGGACCTGTCCTCTGCCTTTGACACAGTGGACCATTCCCTGTTGATATAACCTATGCTCCAAATCTGAATAAAGACCAAAATTGTTGTGCGCATGCGTGGCCGGCGCCCTGCGGCCTGTGCTGCAGCGTCTCCGTGCCCTTGGCAACGCCAGGAACAATCCTGTGCGTCCTGTCACGGGGCGCTGTGGCTCTGACTTCCGGGTGGCTTAGGCGGCGCATGCGCTGCTCATATCAGGGATTACAGACATCGGCGACATTTTTAAACACACATATGTATATAAACCACCGATTCTTTGCATAACACACCCCCTGACGAAGGAAGTTATATTCCGAAACAAGCAATTGTGGGAGAGGGGCGACGCTAGGGTCCCGGAAGAACTCCAGGTCTACCCGTCATACGGGTGTGTCCTATCCATATCATCTGGGGGACGGAGAAAGAACATCAGAACAGATACGAGTTGTGAGAAAGAACATCAGAAACAGACACAACAGTTGTGAGGACTATCCCGTGGTGCTCAGCAGGGAGGTACTACAACACACAGGCGCTAGAAGGTAGGCACTGATTTCCACCTGCAAAGGGAACTCTGGATGTGCCTTCGGACTGGCCGCTCTCAGCCAGCCCTGTTAGCAGTACTCTGGATTGCGGATCCTGAAGCCTTCAGTAAAGAGGTAAAGAGACTGCAACCCTGTGTCCTCGTTATTCATTTCGACCTGCACCACGCACCATCATCACACCTTTCATCGGATGCCCCTTAGTAGGGTCACGGACCGGGTCTAGCCACTGTGACAACCCCAGAACTGAGAGAGAGAGGCCCGGTACCGAGTACCCCGCGGCCCTGCGTCTGGGGGCGCTCCACTATAATAATAAATGATAATAATAATAATAATCTACATGAATGTGGATACTTAGGAAGCCGTTGTAAAAATTTTTTTACTTAAAACTTCTACATACTGATGTTCTGCAGATGTGTTTGTATTCTTTTTTGTTTAATATTTACAATTTATTGCCAAGGGAACCGACCACCCCTGCTGTCTAGGAGCGGTGGCCAAATATGCACAGTGTTTACAAGCTTTTTCTTACTGTGCTTGTAATGCTTGTAAGCGCTGCACTGAGGACGGTCAGGATAGCTGAAGTGCGCAGCCCCTAATCCTGGCCATCTTTCTCTATCCCCTCTGTTCTTCCAATGCTATAGGGCAGCGTATGGCTACACTGGGAAAGCGCCCAGATCAGGCCAGTGGCTCAATGAAGCCTTAACTAACCATCAAGGAAGAGGGCTACTCAACCAGCAATCAAGGAAATCCTTTACAAGGAACCCATTTCAACCAGGTATGTTTGGCTCTAAAAAGCTGGTGAGGACTGAGCTGTACGGGAGACTAGTCAGACAGGTGGATCCCCAGCGGCTTCTCCTTGCCTGTTCCCTATGAGTGACAGGTCTCTCCCGTTGAGTGATCTGGTTTGGGATAGACAATGGCTTAGGGAGGCCTCCTAGGTCATCTAGGAGGTGAGGTCCTGGTCAAATGTCCATGTGCTCTAGTAAGGGTGGTCAGTGAGGGATTGTCATAGGAAGGTCATTTGAAGAAATAAATCATATATTGCTTGGGTCTGTAATTCTTCCAATATCCGTCTCATGTTCTATGTCAACATTTTTGAGTTTCATTTATTTTTAAGTAGACTCTGCTTGAATTCCTAAGCCCTCATAACCCAGTATGAGATGTTTCATTATAGCAGCACTTCGTGGTAAAGTGCATTAAAGCGAAATATCTGCGTAGAGAGCTAATGATCTGCCCAACTACTGTGCTCATACGTGATGCTAGGGAAATGTTGTGGCGCACCTGTACCCTGCAATGCAATCACGCTTATTTCCCAGCCAAGTAATGGAAGACGACTTCTATCTCCGTCGGCTCCTATGAGACCCATTCCTTTATAATCAGTTTCAGTGTCTCAGAGTTAATGAGTTAAACAATCCAGAAATTAGCTTTTTTTTTCTCGCTTCTTTTTTTTCTCACTTTCTATCGTCTTCTAGGTTACGCAAAGCCATCAGACCTCTATCTGAAATCAGTAGACTTCATTTCGGAAAATCCCAACACTTGAAATTAATATTTGTCGCTAATTTTTACAATTAATGGGTTCATGTTAACTTGACTTTTTCATTTCTTTGGATGATTGGCGGCAAAATGGCAAATTCTGTTCACGGCTATTAGTTTATTTCTGCTTGTGGTCAACAGGAGGGAATGACCACAAATCCCCCGTGGATAGGAGGATGTTCTCCTTTCCACTGAACTCCTGCTTTTCTCTATATTTATAGTAATGTTTCATTCACTGACGACCACTGGGTCTCCCCGCTGGGGGCTGTCACATGAAATAACACTCACGATTTCCGTCTCACTACCTCCACACTGCTCCACTGAACCTGTTCCTTGAGAATCGGGGAGAACCTTAGAGGCATAATGGAGCATGGATTAAAAGGCAACACACATGGGGTAATAATTGAATTGTAGGGTTCCAGTAATAACGGGAGTAAGCATGGCCCCCATCGGTCTAAGCCTACAAAGGCGAGATGTCGCCTGGTGAGAATATTTGTGCCAGTTCACACTGTCTTGATGGAGTCAACATCAATCAATAATCAGGGCATTACAGAATTGATATGGCCAGATAGGTCTCGAATGCAGATGTGTCATGATTAAGCTCTTGGCTTATGGGATGTCAATTATATATGATTTGATGCTTTACCATTAATTTATTATGTCAGAATCAGTTTCTCATCACACCCCATACAAATGCTAAGTCTTCACATAGAACCTTTAGCCGGTCCCCACCGTTTTATATCACATGCATTTTAGATCTTTAATTTATTTTATTTTTTAAAAAAGGGCTCCTGAAAACTTGCAGTTTTCACTCTCAAAATAAGCTGACACTTCTGTAGAGATCACTTTTCAGCAGTTATCTTAAAAGGGTTGTACTTTACTTGGACAACCCTTCCTGAATCACTATGCTTCCCCCTTGGTAAAATAATTACACTTATACTCCGATCTCGGCACCGTTGCAGCACTGTCATCACTGGCTCTCCCGGGCTCACTTCACATTGTTATGTCAAGTGATCCCTGTGGCCAGTCAGCGCTCGCATCACTCTCCTATGAACATAAGTTACATCCAGGGGAAGTGGTAGCTGTGGCTGCTCTGTTTTTCTGTTTGTCTTGATTCAGTTGTAGAAGAAAGTGCAGCCAACGCTGACTGGCGGCAGGGATCACGTGACATAATAAAGTCACGCAAGCCCTGGGAGAGCCAGTGCTGACACCACTGGTACGGAGCCAGCACCAGAGTGTTAGGGCTCATAGTCACATGCGAGAAACTTGGATGAGTCTCGCACGTCAATACCCGGCACTGCACCTGACACTCAGATCGGAGCGTGCGGCCGCATAGCAATACATGCAGCTGCACGCTCTGCTCCTGAGTGCAGGGTGCAGTGCCGGGTATTGACGTGCGAGACTCATCCAAGTTTCTCGCATGTGACTATGAGCCCTAATTATTACTTACCGGGGGGGGAAGCATAGGGATTTAGAAGGGGTTGTCCAGGTAATGGATATCATCGCAGGCAAGAATAAAATGAAAGCTAACACCTACAGTATACAGTATATTGTCACATCTCCACCAGGATCCGCTCCTGCGACATCTGCTTCTGTCACCAGGCACTGCCCTATTCATTCTGCAGGCGGCACTGGTGATAGCGGAGGCGCTAGTGGACAGCGCAGGCGCTATTCAGCCATCTACATTAGAGCTGGGACCTGCAGTGCCGTCAAGTGTGACAGTATGGGTGTGTGTGCTGTCCCGATGGAGTCATCAGCTTCCGGCTTCAGCCAATTGGAGATCACCACACCCTAATAAAGCTCCAGCTTACTGCTGGAAGCTGCCAGATAGTCGTGTGCTCCTCTGGTTTAGTCCTGTCTGCTTAGCTCCTTGTAGTATTATTCTGATTTTGTGCTTTTCCTGCCCACTTGGTTCTCACTTGGCTACCTGACCACTCCTGACACCATGCAATACAATACAGCAGCTTATTCTGTGGCCCCAGCCCTGTTTTAGATGAGATCCCTTTAAAGGGGTTAAAAGGTGAAGGACAGGGCAACTCGTGGGATCTGGCAAATGGAGTGGCTTGTGCTAAGACTGTCCGTGGTAGCTATTTTAGACCTGCCAGGCGACTACTGACAGAGCGTCATTACATATACAGAGAACATCGGACCACAGCTTTTACAATAAGTGATGTCACAGCTCACCTCTTCCACCTCCCTACACAATCCATGTCCAAAGAATCGAAAAAAAAGAAGATTATGAGAATAGCGATGTGTCAATTTTACCAATGTATTTCTAGAGTGTATCGCTCCCTTCATCAGGTCTTAACCATCACCAGGTTAAAAACTCACTAAAAACTCATTGTGGAAACTTAACCTTATACAACTTAAAGGGAATTTTCTGCAGGTTTTTGCTATGTTTTCTAAACATGATGTAGGGAATGAGACCCTGATTCCAGTGGCGTGTCACTTACTGGGCTGCGTGCTGTTATTTTAATACAATCACAGTTTTATCTGCTGCAGATTTATCATACTCAGAATGCTGAGCCCCGTATAACCCACACCACTAATTGGCAGCTTTCTCTGTTCACTATGCATAGGCAGAAAGCTGCCAATCAGTGGTGGGGGCGAAGTTATACAGAGCAGTTGACAAAGAGGCATGAGACATCTAGTCCTGCAGTTATACCTCATGATGATAAAATACTGATTTTGTTGAAACAACAAAACACAGCCTAGTAAGTGACACATCACTGGAATCAGGCTCCAGGCCCATACGTTAGTGTTTTCAGCTTACCTAGTAAAAATTTGGTGATAGATTTGCTTTATTAAAGTTAGACAAAAGACATTTTAAAAGGATTTGGATGGGGCATAACAAGGAATAGTCTTGAGTCCATTTCATATACTCAATACGTTTTCATTCAAAACATATATTTTTTATTTTATGTATTTTAAATGAAAGTGTAAGTAAAATTGACAAAAGAAGACTCTTGGCATTATTGTCTTCATATTGATTTTTTGAATGCAGATTTTGACAAGGGAGTCTAGGCTCTGCTCCAATCTGGTGTAGTGAGGCCTGATGAACTACTCAATTTACAACCCACTCAGAGTTGTGTCTAAACCCTAAGGCCGTGGTGAGGAACCTAAGGGCTGATGGCCAACGGCCCTCGGTGACCTTTTCTCTGGGCCCAGGCAGACTGTTTGGGTTGGCAGCTGCTTTTTGATGGCAAACGGTCCTTTCATTTCTTCTTGCACTGCGAGTGTGAGCACACTACTGAATGCTACAGCACAAACAAATAAAGATTACATCCTGGACAGTGTCAGAGTCATGACGTACTTTGTCGGTGGATTTAGGGCGATGAACTCTGGCCCCACAGAAGACCACAGCGGCAGCCTTCGTGTGGCCTCCTGTGATGTAGAATACGCAGCCTCATGAGTACTATGGTGATGTATATGCCCCAGGTCTCCTGTTATCTATATACCGCAGTCCCATGTCTCCTGTGATGTATACACCACATCCCCATGTCTACTATGACATATATGCCCCAGCCCTATGCCTCATGTTTTTTTATATACTGCATCTCACACGTCTCCTGTGATGTTAATACCGCAGCCCCATGTCTACTGTGATGACTATACTGCATCCTCCTTGTCTCCTGTGATGTATATACTTCAGCCCCAGTATATTCTATGCGATGTCTATACTCCAGCCCCAGTTTATCCTATATGATGTATACACTCTAACCATGGTGTCTCCTATGTGATACACACATAAGTCTCAGTGTCTCCTATGTAATGTATACAGCAGTCTCAGTGTTTCCTATATGATGCATATACAGTAGTCTCAGTGCTTTCTATGTGATATATGTACAGCCATCTCATTTTATATGCACAGCAGTCTCGGTATCTCCAATATGATGTATAGATAGCAGTTTTGGTGTCTCCTATATGATGTATACTGTAGATCTCCCACTGCTTGAGTTCTATAAATGTTACATGAGCAGTGATGAATTTCCCACTGTGAGGAGACCTGCAGTGTAATATACATCTGTGTTCAGTACGACTTTACGACTTAGTGCTGCGAGTTCTTTACAAAACGTATTATAGCAATGAGTCGCCTGCGCTCCAGAATGGCACAAACCTGGAAAGCGATTACGAGTAGGAACATCATCCATACCACCTAACATCACAGCCACATCAAAGAGAAGCAGCTCCAGCCGTAACAGTAGGGGTCAGTTATTTAAACATTTGACCAAATTTAGCTGAGAAATTTTCAGGTTGATAATATTGTATGGCCCTAGAATGATGGTATAAATATCAAATTTCCCCTTGGCACAAAAACGGTTTCCAACCCCTGCTCTAAGGCAACATTCTCACCATGAGTACTTGGAGAGTTTTTGATGTTAACGTTTTTCTGCTCCTATTGGCTAAGTTAGCAAAGAGGATTTTTTTTCATTGAGTTTTTTACATGCATTTTTAGCATGTTCTTGATATGGCGGTTTAAGTCTCTTTTTTGCGATGTCATGTTTCAAAAAAAGCTGCCTTGTTTTTGATAATTGGTTTGATATTTGGCTTAACAAAACTTTATTGACACATTCATGTGTGTATTACATACATTAGTGAATTTCTGCAGCAGAAATGCACTAAAAATTCTTATGTGTTTTTTCGCTTGCGGATTTTCTGCATCTTGTTGGGAATACCTACTGGTTTGTCCGCACTGAAGGCGGAACTATCACGTACTTGGGTGGTGCGACTACACATGATGGTGCCTCATGTGTGAAAGTGGTGAGTGATATGGGAACTCGGGACGCCATGCTTCCCACTTGTTTTGCGGCCCTGGAGACAGGGGATGCGGTGTTTTCTGGTTGCCAGTCAACGCGGGACACTGCCGTGCCTGGTGTTAGCCAATGGTGGGAACGTGTGCACCCTGCGATACAGGTGAGCAGAGAGTGTCTTCCCTGGACATGACTGGGAGGAATGCATCACCTGATTGTTATCTTTAGCATTGGGCCGCCTATTTAAGGCCTGCTACTTTCCAGTCTAGTGCTGGTACCCTTCAGTACCATTCAGTACCCTTGCATAGTGGTATAGTGAGTGCTTCCTGGTTGGGTTCTGGTTGCTTCTCAATAGTTGTTAATGGTCGTTATTGGTTCTTCTTTATTAACTACTGTCTCAGGGTTTACTAATGCGAAAAAACTTAAAGGAAAGGGCAATTGACATCTCGGCGAGAACCGGACGGGAGTTGTTTCTCTGTTACTGGAGGAGGGATTTGCATTTAATGGCACATTGGTTAAAGGGTTGAGCAGTGGTTGAGGGCTCGGCTGTGCCATATTGAGTGATTGACCGGAGGGGATAGTGACGATTAATAAGTATGGGGGAGGTGGGTTATGCCGGGTACTGCAAATTGGTTTGGTAATTTCTCTACATGTTTATTTAAGTTGGAATGTTGGAAAAAACTAAAACTGTGGGAAATTCGGATTGTTACTGCAGCGGGAGGCGCATGGAGAGGGTTAAGTAAGGGAGAGTGTTCGCAATGGGTGGTGGAGCCCCACTCTTGATGATAGGAAGAATGTGTTGTATTGGGTGGGTTAGGGGGGCAAGTTGTGAGTTGGTGGGGGGGGGGTGGGAGGGATTAGACAGCTCATACTTGGAAAAGTGGATACTATGAAGGATGATGAGCCGTATGATGGGGACCGCATTAAAATATTGAGTTGGAATGTAAGAGGCCTAGCGGATAAAACTCGGCGGGCGGCAAGTCTGCAGTATGTTCGACAACAGAGGGTCTCAATGATATGCCTGCTGAAGACACATTTAGTGCGGGAAAAGGTGGATGTATTGAACAGGAGCTGGATACAGAGGGCATACCATTCTACCTTCTCTACGTACTCTAGGGGTGTGTCAGTGTTGGTACCTGTGGGAGTGCAGTATGAAGAGGTGATGGTACAGGAGGATGTGGATGGTCAGTATGTGGTGGTGCAATGCAAAATAAATGGAGTGTTGATGTGTATAGCGGTGATGTATATTCCGCCTCCATACTCAAGTAAGAAAATTAGAGAGGTGCTGGAGAGGGTGGAAAGCTGGGGCCCGATACCATTTCTAATTATTGGGGATCTTAATAATATATATGATGACTTTTGGGATAAAAATAAAATCTCCCAGAATAGGACAGTGGGACACATTACTACGTTTGGGACTTATATTCGTGAAGTGGGTATGACTGATCTATGGAGAGTTAGGCATGTTGGGGAAAGGGGGTATTCATGTTATTCACCGGCTCATGGTACTCTATCCAGAATTGATTTGGCACTGGGCAACCGTCTGTTGGACACGATGGTAGGGGATGTGAGATATTTGCCTAGGGACCTCTCGGACCATAGTCCAATTGAGGTGGAGTTTCGGCCGATGGGGACAGGGGCTGTGAACAGGAGAGAGTGGAAGATTTACCCTAACTGGCTGCACAGTATAGATCTAGATAAGATAAAACGGGAGTTGGTGGAATTTTTTGAGCTGAATGATGGGAGTGTAGATGCTCTTACTGTATGGGAAGCCATGAAGGCGTACTTAAGAGGGCTGCTGTTTAGAGACATTAGTAGATGTAAGCGGAAGTCGAGAGAGGCAGAGAAGGCAGCGACTGATGGGTTGAGGGCAGCGGAGGATGAGATGGTGACACTGGGTACTCCGGAAGCTGGGAAGAGATTAAAGGCAGCTCAAAGTCATCTGGAAGAAATTTTGCTGGGTAAAGCTGAAAGGAAGTGGGAATTCATGAAGCTGGCTTATTAAAAGGAGGGGGAAACTGTAGGTCACATGCTGTTGCTGGTGGCTCCTGCACAGAGAAGTACTTCGTTTGTCTATTCTCTGGTTTCTGGAAGTGGTACGAGTGTCTCTGAGACTCCAGAGATTTTGGAAGTTTTTGCGGATTATTACGAGGACCTATATTCCTCTCGGGTGGATGAGACGGTGGGAGACACAGTGGCGTTCATTGAGGGACTTGAGCTCCCGAGGTTAAGTGATGCAGATAGAGAGGGCTTGGAGGCTCCTATCATGGAGGAGGAACTGGGTCGGGCATTACAGTCTATGGCTAATGGGAAGGGGGAGGTGCTAATTCCCAGATTAAAGGCGGTCCTAGAGGAGGCTAAGACTAGGGAGTGTCTGCCTACATCCATGAGAGAGGCCATAATAGCGGTGATTCCTAAGGAGGGGAAAGACTTGGGGCAACCTGACTCATATCGGTCAATCTCCTTGCTCACTATAGATGTCAAGATTCTGGCCAAGGTGTTGGCGATGAGGTTGACGAGTGTAATCTCCGGCCTGGTGCACCCAGACCTATCTGGCTTTATGCCTGATAGATCTACGGCGGTCAACCTACGGAGGCTATTTATGAATCTGCAGCTTAGGTCTGATAACTGTGGCCAGAGAGTTATTGCATCTTTAGACGCCCATAAGGCGTTCGACAGTGTGGACTGGGGATATCTCTGGCAGGTGTTGCAATATATGGGGTTTGGCTCGCGGTTTGTGTCCTGGATTCGGCTGCTGTATTCGCAGCCGATGGCCAGAGTCCGGGTGAATGGGGAGTTATCATGGACTACACAATTAGCTAGAGGGACGAGGCAGGGGTGTCCGCTCTCTCCTCTTTTGTTTGCTCTGGCCGTGGAGCCATTGGCTGCTAAGCTTCGACAGTCTGACGAGGTGTCTGGGTTTAAATATGGGATGATTGAAGAGAGGGTGGCGTTGTATGCGGACGATATTCTACTGTTTCTAGCTGACCCGTTTGCTTCCTTGGGGGGGGCTATTGGGATTACTGAAAGATTTGGCTCACTGTCAGGACTGACGATAAACTGGAGTAAGTCTATTTTGTTTAAAGTGGACGACGTAGGGGAGGAGGGGAGTGAGCTGCTGGAGGATGGGCCACTGAAGGTGGTAAGTCAATTTAAATATCTTGGGATATGGATATCTATGCCGGTTACAGATTACATACATAGGAATCTGACTCCGATCTTAGGCGTTCTTAAGGCAAAAGTGGATGCTTGGGTTAAGCTGCATTTATCTGTGGTGGGCAGGGTGAATCTTATCAAAATGATTTTGATGCCGAAGATTCTGTATGTTCTTCATAATGCGCCAGTTTGGATACCGTGTGGGAAATTTCGGCAGATTAACTCCCTGTTCAGGAATTTGGTATGGGGGAGACAACATCCACGTATCAGACTGGAGACACTTCAGCGACCCAAGGAAGATGGGGGCTTGGCATTGCCTAACCCTGAAGTATATTTCTTGCAGCCCAGAGTCAGCACTTAAAGGGCTGGGCGCATGAATGGTCATCCGGGGCGGTACAGCAATTAATAGAAAAGGTGACAAAAAGAAGGCCAGCAGTACAATGTCTGGAGGATGGATCCCTGGGGGCTTTGGGGAAATTGTATCTGACTATGTTATTGATATGTAAGCTGTGGGGTAGACTAAGGGTACCGTTACACAAAACGATTTACCAACGATCACGACCAGCGATACGACCTGGCCGTGATCGTTGGTAAGTCGTTGCGTGGTCGCTGGAGAGCTGTCACACAGACAGCTCTCCAGCGACCAACGATGCCGAAGTCCCCGGGTAACCAGGGTAAACATCGGGTTACTAAGCGCAGGGCCGTGCTTAGTAACCCGATGTTTACCCTGGTTACCATCGTAAATGTAAAAAAAAAAAAACAGTACATACTCACATTCCGGTGTCCGTCAGGTCCCTAGCCGTCTGCTCCTTAGTAACTTAGTTACGCTTAGTAACCCGATGTTTACCCTGGTTACAAGCAAACGCATCGCTGGATCGGTGTCACACACACCGATCCAGCGATGACAGCGGGAGATCCAGCGACGAAATAAAGTTCCAAACGATCTGCTACGACGTACGATTCTCAGCAGGGTCCCTGATCGCTGCTGCGTGTCAGACACAGCGATATCGTATGGATATCGCTGGAACGTCACGAATCGTACCGTCGTAGCGACAAAAGTGCCACTGTGAGACGGTACCCTAAAACATATACGTGGGATTACGGGTCTGACCAGATTCTCCCCGCTATGGCATAATAATAATTTAAAGGAGTTTGTGGCAATGGGGGTACTACCAGAATGGCAGGCCAAGGGGATTCAATACGTGTATCAGATAATGGAGCAGGGAGAGTTTAAATCCTTTTCCCAATTTCAGCTGGAATTTAATCTCGGGCCTGCGGGGGGAATATCAATATTTGCGGATGAGACACGCATTTGGAGATCAGAATAGGGACGGAGGCATCAGAATTCAAAGGGATATAGTGTTAGAGTATGTGTGTGGTGAAGGGACTACTGGGGGGGTTATTTCCACTCTTTATAAAGACTTGCTGCACACTTTCCTCCTAGGGTTTCCAATACTGGCGAGAGGTAAGTGGGAGAGGGATCTGGGCCCAATGGAGAATGAAACTTGGGAGTCGGTGCTGGAGTGGGTTCCACGGCTGTCTCTGAGCGAACTGTATAGGCTGTCACAGCTTTATGTAATACACAGAGTTTACAAATCTCCGAAGGTGTTATATAAGGCAGGTTTGCGTGATGATTCTGAGTGCCCGAGGTGTAAATCTACAGATGCTGATATATTTCATATGATGTGGACGTGTCCGAGACTGGCTGCTTTTTGGTTGGTATTTTTAAGTGGTATGGAAGGAGCATACAGATGCACGGTGCCAAGGGACCCGATGGTGTGCTTGTTGGGGTGCATGGACGAGATTGGAGTGGATAACAACCTGAAGACAGCTATTGCCAGATTGCTGTATATGGCCCGGAAGGTAATTGCGCGAAATTGGATTAAGGACGAGCCGCCTTCAAGAAGAGAATTCCTCCAATATGTGAAGCAGGGCCTGAGACTGGAAAAGGGGTTTTATCAGAAATGAGGGAAAATTGAAATGTTCGATAAGCTGTGGTCTCCGTGGCTTGCCATGGGATAGGTTTGTTATAGAGAACGGGTGAATCAAGACCCTGAATTGGTGAAAACATAACACGTGGCCTACAGTCCTTACTGAGGGGATAGTCATCCTATAGATTTGAGTGTGGAGCTATTAAACAAGGTGGGCTGTCTTATTGGGGGGCGGGATAAGTTGGGATTGCGGGGTTCGTTTGGGGGGAAAACTTTGTACTGAAAACAAGAATGTAACATGTCAATTGTAATGTTATTCTTAATAAAAATTTATTTGAGTTAAAAAAAAACTATTGTCTCAGGGTGTCCCTTTGGTTTTATGCTGCTAGGTTTGGATTTACTATTGTACCTGACTCTACATCGTCCGCGTCAGCAGACGTCAGCTATTCCGCGACAGTAGTCTGGGAAGAGCTCTGTAAAGTCCTCCTCCTTATTGGGAGTGGGTGAAGAATATCCTGGCCTTAAAGGACTTGCTGTTGTGAACTGTGTTTCTGGGCTCCCTCTGGTGGTCACTAACGGTATTGTGTTAGGTATGTCTTGTTGCAGGCCTGAGCTCCAGCTGTGTCGTTAAGCAGCGGGCGTTTCCTATTTGAGTCTCCTCTGGACTCAGTCTCTTGCCTGGCATCGTTGTATCCAGACCTATTTGGTCTCCTCCGGATTCCTTTCAGTCTGCCTCATGCAAGAAAAGCTAAGTCTGTTTTGTACAATTTGGATCGTTTGCATTATTCAGTGTTTTTGTCCAGCTTGCTTTACATTTGATTTTTGACTCGCTGGAAGCTCTAGGGGGCTGATATTCTCCCTCCACACCGTCAGTCGATGTGGGGGTTCTTGAATGTTCAGCGTGGATGTTTTGTAGGGTTTTCTGCTAACCGCATAGTCCACTATCTATTTTCTGCTATCTAGACTATTGGGCCTCACTTTGCTGAATCTAGTTCATCTCTACGTTTGTGTTTTCCTCTTGCCTCACCGTTATTATTTGTTGGGGGCTTTCTATATCTTTGGGGTTCAATTTCTCTGGAGGCAAGCGAGGTCTTATTTTTTCCCTTTAGGGGTAGTCAGTTCTCCGGCTGGCTCGAGACGTCTAGAACCAACGTAGGCACGTTCACCGGCTACTTTTAGTTGTTTGTGTCAGGATCAGGTATGCGGTTAGCCCAGTTTCCACCTCCCTAGAGCAGTATTTATATTTTTGCTATCTTGCCGGAATATCAGAGATCCTCTGCCATTGGGATCATAACAGAATGCCAGGCCGAAAGAAAATGTTTAATGCATCGCAGAAGCGGGATTAAAAAGAAGTTCTGAGGTTTTTTTTTGTTTGTTTTGTTGTTTTTTGTTTTTTTTTGCTGCAGTTTGCCTAGCTTCTTCCATCCCCTTTTTCTCTGAGTGGCTGAAACTCTGCTGCAGATATGAATGTCCAGACTCTGACTTCTAGTGTGGATCAGCTTGCTGCTAGGGTGCAAAGTATTCAGGATTTTGTTATCCATAGCCCTATGTCTGAACCAAAAATACCTATTCCTGAGCCGTTTTTTGGAGATAGATCTAAATTCCTGAATTTTAGGAATAATTGCAAATTGTTTCTGTCTCTGAAACCTCGTTCCTCTGGGATTCCGCTCAGCAAGTTAAGATTGTTACTTCCTTCTTGCGCGGCGACCCTCAGGATTGGGCCTTCTCTCTGGCGCCAGGAGATCCTGCATTGGTGAATGTTGATGCGTTTTTTCTGGCACTTGGTTTGCTTTATGAGGAGCCTAATCTTGAAAATCAGGCTGAAAAAATGTTGCTGGTTATCTCTCAGGGTCAGGACGAAGCTGAGGTATATTGCCAAAAATTTCGGAAATGGTCCGTGCTTACTCAATGGAATGAGTGTGCACTGGCCGCAAATTTCAGAAATGGTCTTTCTGAAGCCATTAAAGATGTGATGGTGGGGTTTCCTATCCCTACAGGTCTAAATGATTCAATGGCTCTAGCCATTCAAATTGATCGACGTTTGCGGGAGCGCAAATCTGATAATCCTTTGGCGGTGCTGTCTGAACAGTCACCTGATTCTATGCAATGTGACAGAATTCTGACCAGAGCCGAGCGACAAAATCATAGACGTCAAAATGGGTTGTGTTTCTACTGTGGTGATTCAACACATGTTATCTCAGCATGCTCTAAACGTTTAAAGAAAAAAGTTAATCCTGTCGCCATTGGTACTTTTCAGCCTAAGTTTATTTTGTCTGTGACTTTAATTTGTTCATTATCTTCTTACTCAGTTATGGCTTTTGTGGATTCTGGTGCTGCTTTAAGTCTGATGGATTTGTCGTTTGCCAAGCGCTGCGGTTTTGTCCTGGAGCCTTTGGAAAATCCTATTCCTCTTAGAGGAATTGATTCTACGCCATTGGCAGAGAATAAACCTCAGTATTGGACGCAGGTGACCATGTGCATGACTCCTGTACATCAGGAGGTGATTCGTTTTTTGGTACTGCATAAAATGCATGATGTTGTCGTTTTGGGTCTGCCATGGTTACAGGCCCATAATCCAGTTTTAGATTGGAAAGCTATGACTGTGTCTAGTTGGGGGTGTCAGGGGATTCATGGCGATTCTCCATTGGTGTCTATTGCTTCTTCTACTCCTTCTGAGATCCCTGAGTTTTTGTCAGACTTACAGGATGTATTTAATGAGGCCAGGTCCAGTGCCCTTCCTCCTCATAGGGACTGTGATTGTGCTATAGATTTGATTCCTGGTAGTAAGTTTCCTAAGAGACGACTCTTTAATTTATCTGTGCCAGAGCATGCCGCGATGCGGAGTTATATAAAGGAGTCTTTGGAGAAGGGACATATTCGCCCATCCTCGTCCCCTCTTGGTGCAGGATTCTTTTTTGTGGGCAAGAAAGACGGGTCTCTGAGACCTTGTATTGATTATCGTCTTCTGAATAAGATCACTGTTAAATTTCAGTATCCTTTGCCATTGTTGTCTGATTTGTTTGCTCGGATTAAGGGATCCAGTTGGTTCACCAAGATAGATCTTCGTGGTGCGTATAACCTTGTGCGCATAAAGCAGGGAGATGAATGGAAAACGGCATTTAATACGCCTGAGGGTCATTTTGAGTACCTGGTGATGCCTTTCGGATTATCTAATGCTCCTTCTGTGTTTCAGTCCTTCATGCATGACATCTTCCGGAAATATCTGGATAAATTTATGATTATTTATCTGGATGATATTTTGTTTTTTTCTGATGATTGGGAGTCCCATGTGAACCAGGTCAGGATGGTGTTTCAGGTTTTGCGGGAGAATGCTCTATTTGTGAAGGGCTCAAAATGTATCTTTGGGGTACAGAAGGTTTCTTTTTTGGGTTTTATTTTTTCCCCTTCTACTGTGGAGATGGACCCAGTTAAGGTCCGTGCCATTCATGACTGGACTCAGCCCACGTCTGTTAAGAGCCTGCAGAAGTTCTTGGGCTTTGCTAATTTTTACCGTCGTTTTATCGCTAATTTCTCCAGCGTGGTTAAACCTTTGACGGATATGACCAAGAAGGGTTCTGATGTTGCGAATTGGTCTCCTGCGGCCGTGGAGGCCTTTCAGGAGCTGAAGCGTCGGTTTACTTCAGCGCCAGTCTTGTGCCAGCCGGATGTCTCTCTTCCCTTCCAGGTTGAAGTTGATGCTTCTGAAATTGGTGCAGGGGCTGTTTTGTCGCAAAAAAGTTCTGATGGCTCCGTGATGAAGCCATGCGCCTTCTTTTCAAGGAAATGTTCGCCTGCTGAGCGGAACTACGATGTTGGTAATCGGGAGTTGTTGGCCATGAAGTGGGCATTTGAGGAGTGGCGACATTGGCTCGAGGGAGCTAGACATCGTGTGGTGGTCTTGACTGATCATAAAAATCTGATTTACCTCGAGTCTGCCAAGCGCCTGAATCCTAGACAGGCCCGTTGGTCGTTGTTTTTCTCCCGTTTTGACTTTGTGGTCTCGTACCTACCTGGTTCGAAGAACGTGAAGGCTGATGCACTTTCTAGGAGTTTTGTGTCTGATTCTCCGGGAGTCTCTGAGCCGGCTGGTATTCTCAGAGAGGGAGTAATTTTGTCTGCCATTTCCCCAGATTTGCGACGAGGGCTGCAAAAATTTCAGGCTGATAGGCCTGATCGTTGTCCACCAGAGAGATTGTTTGTCCCTGATGGATGGACCAACAGAGTTATTTCTGAGGTTCATTCTTCGGTGTTGGCGGGACATCCTGGGATTTTCGGTACCAGAGATTTGGTGGCCAGGTCCTTTTGGTGGCCTTCCTTGTCGCGGGATGTGCGCTCTTTTGTGCAGTCCTGTGGGATTTGTGCTCGGGCTAAGCCTTGCTGTTCTCGTGCCAGCGGGTTGCTTTTGCCCTTGCCTATCCCGAAGAGGCCTTGGACGCACATTTCCATGGATTTCATTTCGGATCTTCCGGTGTCTCGGAAGATGTCTGTCATCTGGGTGGTGTGCGATCGTTTTTCTAAAATGGTCCATTTGGTGCCCTTGCCTAAGTTGCCTTCCTCCTCTGATTTGGTTCCTTTGTTCTTTCAGAATGTGGTTCGTTTGCATGGCATCCCTGAGAATATTGTATCTGACAGAGGATCCCAGTTTGTGTCCAGATTCTGGCGATCCTTTTGTGCTAAGATTGGTATTGATTTGTCTTTTTCGTCGGCTTTTCATCCTCAGACTAATGGCCAGACCGAGCGAACTAATCAGACGTTAGAGACTTATTTGAGATGTTTTGTTTCTGCTGATCAGGACGACTGGGTTACCTTTTTGCCACTGGCCGAGTTTGCCCTTAATAATCGGGCTAGTTCTGCCACCTTGGTTTCACCCTTTTTCTGCAACTCTGGTTTTCATCCTCGTTTCTCCTCGGGTCAGGTTGAACCTTTTGACTGTCCTGGGGTTGATTCTGGGGTGGATAGGTTGCAGCGGATTTGGAACCATGTGGTGGACAATTTGAAATTGTCACAAGACAAGGCCCAGCGGTTTGCCAACCGCCGCCGCGGTGTGGGTCCCCGACTTCGTGTTGGGGATTTGGTTTGGTTGTCTTCTCGGCATGTTCCTTTGAAAGTCTCCTCTCCTAAGTTCAAGCCTCGCTTTATTGGTCCTTATAAGATTTTGGAAATCCTTAACCCGGTGTCTTTTCGCTTGGACCTTCCAGCGTCTTTTGCTATTCATAATGTGTTCCATAGGTCCTTGTTGCGGCGGTACGTGGTGCCTATGGTTCCTGCTGTTGAGCCTCCTGCCCCGGTTTTGGTTGAGGGCGAGTTGGAGTACGTGGTGGAGAAGATTCTGGATTCTCGTATCTCTAGACGGAAACTCCAGTATTTAGTTAAGTGGAAAGGCTATGGTCAGGAGGATAATTCCTGGGTTGTCGCCTCTGATGTTCATGCGGCTGATTTGGTTCATGCCTTTCACGCTGCTCATCCTGATCGCCCTGGGGGTCTTGGTGAGGGTTCGGTGACCCCTCCTCAAGGGGGGGGTACTGTTGTGAACTGTGTTTCTGGGCTCCCTCTGGTGGTCACTAACGGTATTGTGTTAGGTATGTCTTGTTGCAGGCCTGAGCTCCAGCTGTGTCGTTAAGCAGCGGGTGTTTCCTATTTGAGTCTCCTCTGGACTCAGTCTCTTGCCTGGCATCGTTGTATCCAGACCTATTTGGTCTCCTCCGGATTCCTTTCAGTCTGCCTCATGCAAGAAAAGCTAAGTCTGTTTTGTACAATTTGGATCGTTTGCATTATTCAGTGTTTTTGTCCAGCTTGCTTTACATTTGATTTTTGACTCGCTGGAAGCTCTAGGGGGCTGATATTCTCCCTCCACACCGTCAGTCGATGTGGGGGTTCTTGAATGTTCAGCGTGGATGTTTTGTAGGGTTTTCTGCTAACCGCATAGTCCACTATCTATTTTCTGCTATCTAGACTATTGGGCCTCACTTTGCTGAATCTAGTTCATCTCTACGTTCATCTCTTGCCTCACCGTTATTATTTGTTGGGGGCTTTCTATATCTTTGGGGTTCAATTTCTCTGGAGGCAAGCGAGGTCTTATTTTTTCCCTTTAGGGGTAGTCAGTTCTCCGGCTGGCTCGAGACGTCTAGAACCAACGTAGGCACGTTCACCGGCTACTTTTAGTTGTTTGTGTCAGGATCAGGTATGCGGTTAGCCCAGTTTCCACCTCCCTAGAGCAGTATTTATATTTTTGCTATCTTGCCGGAATATCAGAGATCCTCTGCCATTGGGATCATAACACTTGCCTAGCAGTAATTACTTGCGCTAAGTGCGTCTGTGACTGAGCTTCTGCTGGTCCGATGCGAGTCCTGCACATAACACATCTAATGTAATTCTAGGGGGGGAAATCTGCACATGAAACTGAGCATAATGGCAATAGAAATCGACATGTTGAAAATTTCAAAAGTTCACCAGGTCAGTTTACGTAGCGTAGAAAAAGCACAGTGGGCATCAGATTTCTATAAATCCCATTTACTTTGCTGGAGCTGTACGATGTTGTGCTTTTTTGCACAGTGAAAATATGAATTGTAATAAAATCACCAAAAATTTACACTTGCATAGAGTGAGGCCGGGTCGTCTAGTCGGCATGTGTCAGTATGCAAATCACATACTTATGGTCAAGTTCCCAACACGGATTGGGCACTGGAGAATCCTTACCGTGCGCACTATGCACGATGTGAGGATTAATAAGTGTGTAGTCACATAGAGTGAAGTCACGCATTTGGGGGGGAAGCAAAACATGACAACACCACTGAGGCTTGTGCATCAGATTAGGTACAGGGCCCGGGTCCACAATCAGCTTTGGGGCCCATACAACTCAACCATTTTTTACATTTTCCAGCTTCATTAACCACAAATAACTAATAGGATGTTAAGAAATGTAGAATTTATAAAATACTCCGCATATCATTTAGCGAACCCTCGCAGAATGCTACTTATGGAGATCTGGCACGTACAGTTTGCTTCTCATCATGGCTGAAAATGAATGCATTTAGTTTTCCACAGCTTGGTTTGGATTTCACATCCCAGAGATATTTAATCTGTTTTATCAATGCTGCAGAAACACTATCTGCATCCACTATTCTAGAAATAGCTTCATATCAGGAAAAAGATGAATTGCTTGTTATTGTTTTCAGGTTTCAGATTCCCCATCGGACTAATTACCCCTCTACACCATAGATTCTTTGCTGACCACTAGAGATGAGTGAATTGTTAAAAATTCTATGCAAATCGCTGTGATTCTCTGCAAATCTGTAATCCAGTGAATGAATTCTGCCATGAATACAGATGAACGAAACCTTTACCAAGTCCATTTTCCATTCATTCTTCAAAACGTGAATAGAAGTTTCATCATCTCTACCAAGGGCCTGGTGGGCACATTTAAAGAGGTTGTTCTCGTTCACGATGCCCGTCCCTCAGACAACATGAATCACACTCTGTCTGCACTAGAAAGTCAGAAACTGGTCAATCACAAGGGGCATCACAGTTAGAACACGGACGGGTGCCGGACCAGACTAGTCTTGGCTGTGGTCATATAAACCATATCGTACAATACATAATAGTGGAGCCAAGCTCTGATTCAAGTGGCCTGTGGTTTGGGAGCATGAAGCAAGTGACAGGTTTTCTTTCAGGTAGACTAAGCGAATCCATCCGTCAGATTTAGGCTAGGGTAACACAGTCATATTTTCTCTCATCCGAGAGAATCTGGTTGATTACGCTAATCCTACAAGGATCACAGTGAAATAAGTGTGTGATCATAGTGTGATCCTGAGAAAATGGAGAAAAATTTGTCTCCATCTTCTCCATTCTATCAGTCCGTGAAAATCGGACCACACTCGGATCTTATCTGGGTGCAGTCCGTTTTTTCCCCACGGACTCAATGACTTGCAGACCGCCGAGACCCGAACCAACCACCAGAAGCTCCCATGCAATGACTGACACAACAATCATCAACTTGAAACTCTTTAATTTTCTTTTAAGATCAGTAAACAAAACTTAGTTTTGTTTTTTGGCAGGGGTCGGTCACAGCTTTAGGGTATGTGCACACGTCAGGATTTCTTGCAAAAATTTCCTGACAAAAACCGGACATTTCTGCCAGAAATCCGCATGCGTTTTTTTGCGTTTTTTTTTTGGCGGTTTTTCCCAATGCATAGTATAGCGTGAAAAACACGAAAAACCGGCAAAATTAATGAACATGTTCATTTTTTTACCGCGATGCGTTTTTTTTTCGCGGAAAAAAACGCATCATGTGCACAAAAATTGCGGAATGCATTCTAAATGATAGGATGCATATGTATGTGGTTTTTATGCGTTTTTATAGCGTATTTATCGCGAAAAAAACGCGAAAATTCCTGAACGTGTGCACATACTCTTTAACATACGACCCGAGGCCTATAAACTTGCCATGAAGCACTTTGCCCCCCCGGTCCCCCGGGGGCAAGATTGCCTTCCAAAGGATACTTGGCACCATCAACCTGCCATGACTTTTACTTATGCAAACAAACACCTAGGGTGAAAGGGTGGGAGAACCTGCTCTGGATCTCAGATGAGGAGACAGGAAGCCAGGTTGCTGCAGCTTTATAAGGAAGGGGAGGGTCCCATACTGGGAAGAGAGAGCACACCAGGCACACACAAGTCACTGCAATGAGTTAACCCCAGCATGACCAAAACGGGCCTGGCGGTCAGGGGTGCATCGGCAGATATAGCCGAAGTGCCCCACATGGCCGAGTGCAAACTGAATATCAGATGGAAATCGGGCATGCTGTGATTTTTTAACTTGGACAGATTTGGCTCTAGGAAAAAATTGGGCATGTCCCATAAAAAAACATTGGTCTGAGTGTGATACATACGATGCCTTGTCGGATCGCACTGGGACTGAAAATAAGGCCATGTGCACAAGCCTTTAACATGATGTTTGTTGTCCCTTACCAGTGGGCATCAGAAACAAGGTCTTGTCCTTCAAATATTGCAAATAACCAATACTCTTACCACTAATAATTTTATCACTAATAGTTCAGTAAGAACTGGGCAAATCAGTCTTTTTCTACCGGTAAGTCAGGTTTACCCACACATGCGCCCACACTCACTGTCACTCACAGGCTTTTCTGGAGGTATAGAACTGTACTAATCCCTCCACTGCTATTATCCTGTCTTCTTTAAGTTCATTTTCTCCACCTCCTATTTGTCTTGTTAACTTTTCAAAAGATTTAATACAGATATTTTCTATTTTATTTTTTTTTTTACTTTTTAGAATTTTTATTCTACTTTGTATGGTCTGGAGTTACGCCAAGAACAAATCAGTTCCCTCTACTTCATTTTTTTTCAGTGACTGACTATTGATTCAGCATTAATCTAGGAACACTGAGGACTGTCAGGGTGACCTCCATATTGTTCACGTCGCTAGAACAGCAGGAGTTAATTTGGCCAGTGCTACATTTACCTATAGGTACAGTATCTGTACATATTACTGTGTATATATATATACGGTATATATATATATATATATATATATATATATATATATATATATATATATATATATATATATATAGTATATACACACAGGACAACATGCAATAATATGTAAATGATGGGTATTTATATGTTTAATAGGGCACACACAGTGCTAAGGGGTGACAGGAGGATGCCCTATGAGGACAGAAGGACAAGGCTGGGACCCATATTGAATGTTGTGAAAGGTGGACAGGGTAGATTAACATTTTAAAGTCATACATAAATCCAAGTGTTTTTTCTTTTTCAAAGGGTTAATACTGCTTAACACAAGTAAAAGAAGCAATACTCACACTCTCCCAAAAATCTCTAGTTCCGACATATACCCAAGCTGCGATGGTCTATATTTCCTGCTGCCTTCTCTACGCCCCCATTTCTTGATTTTATTTCACTTATATAGCGATATTATATACCTCTACACTTTACAGACATCATCATCACTGTCCCCATTGGCGCTCACAATCTAGATTCCCTATCAGTATGTGTTTGGAGTGTGTGAGGAAACCGGAGAACCCGGAGGAAACCCACACAAACGCGTGGAGAACACACACACTCCTTGCAGATGTTGTCCTTGGTGGGATTTGACCTCAGGACCCCAGCGCAGCAAGGCTACAATGCTAACCACTGAGCCACCTTCCTGCCACCTGTTCTTCTGTGATGACCCGCCTGAACGAGTGATTGGCTAAATGGACATTTCTCACCATTTGTGGTGTGTCGAGATGGAATCAGGAAGTAGAGACCAGCGGGAATTGGGTTTGTGTTGACACAGGGTATTCGTAGGGTAGCAGTATTACCTCCTTTATTATTATAAAACACCTTTAAGGTGGGTCTACGTGATAAATGAGTCCAAGGGCTCCTGGGACATAAATTCGGGTCTGCACATTTGTATGTAGGCAATTAACAAGGATGGGGGCAAAGTACTCACCATGAGCATCTCACTGGTCAGGGAATTCACAAGGTCTGACACTGAAGAACGCTGGTCTGCTTTTTTGTCACCTTCTTCTGGTTGCGCTTGTCCCGGGACCACTGATGTATTTGTCGTTTTGGCCCCTGCTGGTAATCTTAAAGAAGAAAAAAAGAACACGTTAAAAGTTGCTCTTTATTGGCATGCCTTGGCCTGGGAAGTGAATTAATGGAAGCCATCAGCCATTGATCCTGAGAGGGTATTGGAGTTCTCCCAAGTTGACCTTCCGCAGTAAACCAGTCAGTAAGCTATACATGCTGTGACATTTAGCAGATGTTTATTGAAAGCCTGGTCTGGGGAGGCATGAAATGAGTGATGGACTATATATACACGGGGACTTTTCATTTTTTTAAAGGCCAATTTATCTCTAGCCATTAGAAATGGGAACGTGAATGTGTCGAATATTTAGCTATGTAGAACTTCTTAATATAAAGGCATACTGTATAATTTACGCTGATAGTTTATGTATTTCCTCTTTTTCTTTTTCCTCTAATCTGTCAAGGTTTGTTATGTCAGCCCTTGCCCTGGCAGTCACGCACACATGACTGACTGTCAGGGATTTACTGATATAACAAACCCTAGAGGCTTTTTTGTTTTTCTGGATATGGCAGCTTCCAAGCCATGGCCCCCCGTGCTGGCGATATCTATTGGGTTTATTCAGTCATATAGTCTAACATGGTTTTTGTTTCCCTACTGTATGTTACATTTAGGAGTCACAAGGCTCAGCTGTTCAATGCAGCAGGTCACACACCACATAAGATCTGTGCTGATGTATTGCGTCCAGATTAAAAATGCTGGCCAATCCAGATGTCCTTATTTCAGAAGATATTTAGTCATCTTTATGACATTTATTATTTTATTTCTGACCCCTTTGGATTTTTTTATTCTTGACACATGACTGTACACAAAGTTGTCAGGGTTTATAGTCCAGATTGGTGGTTGTAGACTCTACAATAGCCATATCATTAGCTCTGTACTCAGACACTAGTTTTCTATTAATGTGTAGTTGAGGAAAGCCTTTAAAGAATAACTAATCTATGGATCAGTAATTAATCTATGGATGTGCAAAATTATAAAGTTTTGTCATTTTCATATTTAAAATACTCTCCAAAATAGAATGCTGCAGTGCTGTTTCAACGCCAAGCTTGTGCTCCTTTAGAAGCACCTTCCATCTGCTGCTCAGTAAGATCCATACACTGCACTTAATTTATACATGACTTTTCCTCTACGAGCCTATCTACAACCCCTTCTCAGCACCGATAAAGTGTATGACCCATACAGATTGTTTGAATGCAGTGAACTGATCTGACTTAGCAGCAGTTAATAGAAGCCTCTAAAAAGAGTCGTCTATCTTTGGGAACATTTTTTTTTTAACTTAAAAGTATGTGTTTGGGTCTATAAATCATTTTGGCATATGGGTTTCGTTAAACCTTATTTTTCTTTAGAAGCACCTTCCATCTGCTGCTCAGTAAGATCTGTGCACTACACTTAATTTATGTACATTACTTTTACTCTCTGAGCCGATCTGCAACCTCTTTCTTGGCACTGATAAAGGGTATGATCTATTCCGATTGTTTAAATGCAGTGAACTGATCTTGCTGAGCAGGCCAAAGTTTTAATACATTTGATGCATTTTGGGCTGTCTTATTATGGGAAAATAAACTACCTCTTATGAGCTTCTGTAGAGTTACGCTGTTTTAGTGCCATTTTTTGGGCTTTAACTTTGTGGAAATGTTGTCGGCAGTGCCCCCTCCCACTGAATCCTGCAACGTGTAGCCCACATATGGTGTATGAGATAATTTACACTATTTAATTTTACAAAATTGGAATAAATCGAATAATAAATTCAACCATTAGGGAAAACTAGTGCTGCCTGTGCCTTGTGTGTGCATACTGAACTGAACAATCCATGGTCCATCCAGGTAAATTTCCAAGCATGTAAAATGTAGGTCTACTGCAGTCACATTTTAGCACATTCCCTTAGGTATCTCAACTACAGAGGGCATATATATGTATACGTACATATATATGCATTGTCAGAAAAAAAATTGTTTGTACAGTTAAATTGGGTTGCAATTTGAGAAAGTCTTTTGGGTTCCAAAGTCCCCCTGAAAGGAAAAGAGTGAAGTGAGGGAGCAGAGGTTAGACACTGGTGAGGAGGTCAGCAGAGACATCATTAAAGGTAGGAGGACAGAAGCAGCAGACCCTGCATGCAGAGCACTAGCACATGGAGAAAAGACCGGCTTATACAGTGAATACAGATCAAGAGAAAGAGAGACATGGGGTTACACAAAATTAGGATTCAGCACTGGTGTATCACAAAGCCAGCGGCTAAAAGGATCTCGGCACTGTTAAAAATCCAGGCGAATGAGAAAAGTTGGAAAGGGTTGGGTGGGGGATAAAGCAGTGAGAAATAAGGGGAGATGCACAGACAGCTGTATGAGAGAGAGGTCAACGTTAGTGAATATGACCGGCATGAAACCGGCGAGGTAGAGAGCAGACACGGAGAGAGCAGCAGACAAACATGTTAACATTGAAAAAGCAACATTCAAGGCTGCAAAATAAGACACAGATTAAACATGGAGGGTATGTTAGGCCAAGCATAACCCAAGCAAAATCCAGAACTGGTCTAGAATTACTCTTTGCGTTATTGTACATTGCCTTCATAGATGAGTAGGGTTTTTGTGACATGTTCCTACTCCAGGTTTGATGAATCTAGGCCAATGTTATAGAAATATCTATTGAGGAGTAGTTAAAGAGGGTTCCATGAGATATGCTCCCTGGGAGGTGGTAGATTTACATTTGAGATGTGCAAACTAGGCCAGTATGTGCGTTACCAGTGGTCTAGAGGGGTTTCGTAAGTACATTTAGATTTTTAGGGAGGGATTAGCATTCGAGCCGTTATGAATAATAAATTATTCGCAAGCTGCTAAGATCGTAAGAAAACATAGCAATAGAAAGGTAGAAACATCCCAATTATAGAGCGTGATCTACAGAGAAGTGGCAGAATTAACAGTGAGGAATGCAGGGATCAGGGACAAAGAAGCCAACATGTGACACACGCTCACTAATAAAGTCCTCGCCGGCACAATCAGACGCACAGAAAATTTCAGCCTTGAAACATTCATACTGGCGGAGATAAGACATCTCACACACACACACCAACCACCTCCTTGCAATCACCTAAGTCAAAGGCTGTGGAGACATTTGACATGTTTTAGTGGTTACCTTTAGTTAATAACATTGCACTAAATTTCAGTCCACAATCTTCTTTCACTCTTTTATTTTCAGACTCGATAGTATGCCGTTTGCAGCATAACCCAAATTTCAGATTTTTATCTTGTGAGTTTCCCTACCAGTAATACAGGCTGGATCCAGAATGCTGCCATCTTCATTCCCTCATTTATCAGGACAGCTTCTATCCTGCACTTATTTCCCATTTTAATTATTTCCTCTTCATGTGCTGTTCTCTTTGACTTTATCTACAGTCCCTGAGATTCTAGATACTTCCGCCTCTCTTTCTAAATGAACAATATTTAGAAAATTTCCTATTTAGGAAGTAAATTAGCAATAAAAAAATTACATTGTGTGCGAAGGTGTACCGTACAATAACTGTAAACAATAAAACAATAGTTTACTTAATTGACTATTTTATACACATAGCACTGCACGTAAACTCGCTTTTTAGATGGCAAGAAATTATGTGTGTTGTTAGCATTTGTAATCCAAAAATAAGAGTGAAAATGCCACAGGAAAAAAGTAAAAGGACCAATTTGTACCTTTTTTATCTTTTGGATTTACTTCTTGTTCTAGTTTACAAATGGTGATGCAAAATACTGACCGGAATACTTGTGAGAAGTTTTCTGATGTGTTTCAAGTTAATCTGGATTGACTCGAAACGCGTCGGAGACTTATCTGTACCTTCTATGTTTTTCTATGTTCTATCTCAATTTATTGTCCAAAGGCAAAACCTTGCACATTGACATAGTAAGTTTTCCTTTTCAATTCCAAACATTTTATCGGAATAAATCCCAGTATCAACAACCCATCTCCAACAATCTATTAACCACAATATGTAATATTATCACACTCCCAGGGTCCTTATCAACTCCGAACTCAATGAATTACCCATGATTATGTAACTTCTGGCAGAGTTCCACAATCTCACTGCTCTTACAGTGAAGAATCCCTTTTATGTTATTGCAGAAACTAGAGATGAGTGAATAAATTTGATGTAAATCAAACTTAATTTTTTTTTTTCTAATTCACAAATCCCGGCAAATGCAAACAATTTGTGATTAGATTCATGAAAATTACCAAATAAACGCCTGCTGATTGAAGACTGCATCAGCTACAGAAGGTTGACCTGTGCAGGCCTCCCCATAATGCCTTGCAGCTATCACATCACTTGGTGTAGGGACTATCGTAGGCTGTATAAAACTTGAGACAGGAAACACAGCAGCCATTTTTGGGTGAGTTCACAGCTCAGCAATCGAGATAGGAAGAGAAAGCCCTAAAACATTAGTAAAATACTCCAGATGTTATGTAAAGCTGCAGGACTGAGGAAGAGAATAGTAGTCTGCTAATACTGCTAATAATATAGAAATTTAATTAATAGGTGGAAAGAGAGATTGGAGAGGTGCCAGCAGCAGTGGCAGACTCATTAAGATTGATAAGTGATATGGCGCAGCTGGCATTGCCATTATGCATTTGAATTACAATTACACATTTCTTTATTTCATTCTTAATGCAAAAGAAAGCAGCAGCAAGACAGCACAATTTTTTTTTACTGAAAAAAATCTGAAATCAGTGTCGGAGAAGGTGTGCTTGCTTTTCACAAGTGACTTACAGAGTTTTTACATTTATGGTGTATTTCCTAAATACAAAAGAAAATTCCCCAAATCCAGACATTTAAATCTGTCTGTCTAACAAAGTGTCCATCTCAAACTATTTTTTTTGTGCATCCTTAGTACTAGTCAAATTTTACATCTGTCCATGCCACAATAAAGCGCCCCCCCAAATACCTTAAGGATTCAACCCGATTCTGAAATGCATTGTATTAATATAGATCCAAATTCAATTATGCATATCCATTGTTAGCAGTTTTTGGCAGCGCCTGGGAATCACCACTCTCTTTCCTGTTTCTTTTATGCATTGTACCAGGCGTTGGCAAGTTTGGACGTGCACCTACCAAGCATTTCTTATTACATCATTTTTTCGAAGGGAGTTTAATTTTGTTAAAAAAGTATAAAAATAAAATGTAGACATTTAACTGTGCGTATCTGTTTATATACCTGTTTTATTAGTCCAAATTGACAAATGTACTTGCCATATCTATACTAAGGACAACTGCCTCATTTTGGGAAGGAATTGAAAAGATTGTCAAAAGTTAATTAAAGCTTTGTACAAAATGTATGGTAAAAAATAAAAGATGCGATGGCAATGGACAGGCTAGCATTAATTTTGTTGGAGGCATAACAAATGCAGGTCACAATTGGCCTTCTTGGCCTCCCACAAGCATATTAGTGAGGAAAAAGCAGAGCCCATTATGGAATATATGGCATATCACTTGTCTCAGTTTGGATGCTGTTACCTCTGACAGTGACACGGTCAGTTTGAGGCAGATTTCTGCGCAGAATGCTCTGTCTGATCATTTGTGGATCATATTTCAATTTTAAAAACATGAAATGTTTGTTAGTTTGCTCTAGTATTAAATGAGCTGTTGGTTATTACCGGGCTACCATCTGTTTCAATGGCAAATTCACTTTGACATTGACAAGGCTGTGCTTGCATTAAAGAGCTGAAAATAGTTGGATGTAATCCTAGTAGAACACAGATAGTACCACACATATTTTTCAGATACTTTGCAGTGCTACAAATCAAGTATTAGGGAAAAATTAATCAAATCTGGCAAAAATGAACTTCAAAAGATTCAATCAACTTCAGTGGAAACTGTTTTTGAGAACTAGATAACAGTGACCATTAAATAAATTACTATATTACCCATTTACTGTATTTCTTAAATATATATATATATATATATATATATATATATATATATATATATATATATATATATATATATATGCAGATCACTCATTCATTCAATGTATTATTTTGCTCCCTCTGAACCTACTTATGCTTTGCAACATATTTCTTGAATATTATTTTCCAAACTGTAACACAATATTCATTTTCTGCCTATATAGAGATTTGAAAAGTGGTAGAACTATATTCTCATGATGAATATCCAAGCCTCATATAAAATCCTGTGATCTGATTTTCCTCTAAATCAGTTGCTTGGCACTTGCACTAACATCGTATAGCCCTTACCCACATCTGTTTTACCGTGGTGTAATAGGTGATGGTCCAAATATTTTTCCCCTCCGAAACTAACTATAAATCAACAAAGTGTTGAATGAATGTACCAGACAATTGTACACAGTAGTGTTAGGGTACCGTTACACAAAACGATTTACCAACGATCACGACCAGCGATACGACCTGGCCGTGATCGTTGGTAAGTCGTTGTGTGGTCGCTGGAGAGCTGTCACACAGACAGCTCTCCAGCGACCAACGATGCCGAAGTCCCCGGGTAACCCGGGTAAACATCGGGTTACTAAGCGCAGGGCCGCGCTTAGTAACCCGATGTTTACCCTGGTTACCAGCGTAAACGTAAAATAAAAAAACACATACTCACATTCCGGTGCCTGCGTCCGCTTCCCTGCACTCCTCCTGCATCCTGTGTAAGCGCCGGCCAAAGCAGAGCGGTGACGTCACCGCTGTGCTCTGCTTTCACTTTCCGGCCGGCAGTCAGTCAGTGCGGGAAGCAGACGGCTAGGGACCTGACGGACACCGCAATGTGAGTATGTACTGTTTGTTTTTTTTCACATTTACGATGGTAACCAGGGTAAACATCGGGTTACTAAGCGCGGCCCTGCGCTTAGTAACCCGATGTTTACCCTGGTTACAAGCGAACGCATCGTTGGATCGGTGTCACACACAACGATCCAACGATGACAGCGGGAGATCCAGCGACGAAAGAAAGTTCCAAACGATCTGCTACGACGTACGATTCTCAGCAGGGTCCCTGATCGCTGCTGCGTGTCAGATTCAGCGATATCGTATGGATATCGCTGGAACGTCACAGATCATGCCGTCATAGCGATCAAAGTGCCACTGTGAGACGGTACCGTTAAGGTACCTTCACACTAAACGATATCGCTAGCGATCCGTGACGTTGCAGCGTCCTGGATAGCGATATCGTTGTGTTTGACAGGCAGCAGTGATCTGGATCCTGCTGTGCCATCGTTGGTCGGAGAAGAAAGTCCAGAACTTTATTTCGTCGCTGGATCTCCCGCTGACATCGCTGAATCGGTGTGTGTGACACCGATCCAGCGATGTCTTCACTGGTAACCAGGGTAAACATCAGGTTACTAAGCGCAGGGCCGCGCTTAGTAACCCGATGTTTACCCTGGTTACCAGCGTAAATGTAAAAAAAAAAAAAACACACTCACATTCCGGTGCCCACTTCCCTGCACTCCTCCTGCATCCTGTGTAAGTGCCGGCCGTAAAGCAGAGCGGTGACGTCACCGCTCTGCTCTGTGGGAGGTGCCGGAGATGTTCGGCGCTGACACAGGATGCAGGAGGAGTGCAGGGAAGCGGACGCCGGGCACCGGAATGTGAGTATGTGGTTTTTTTTTGCATTTACGCTGGTAACCAGGGTAAACATCGGGTTACTAAGCGCGGCCCTGCGCTTAGTAACCCGATGTTTACCCTGGTTACCAGGGGACTTCGGCATCGTTGGTCGCTGGAGAGCCGTCTGTGTGACAGCTCTCCAGAGACCACACAACGACTAAACAGCGACGCTGCAGCGATCGGCATCATTGTCTGTATCGCTGCAGCGTCGCTTAGTGTGAAGGTACCTTTAGACTTCTTATGACATTTAGCTGACAGAACTGGAATGAAGAGCTCTGCCTGAAATGATGAATATCTGCAAAGAATTCTTGTATGTGCGGAATTACGTAATCGTAAGTATTCTAGATACTCAGTACACAAATAAGACAAAAGACTTCCCACGGGTGACTTTGTGCTTGACCTACAGTATGTGCCACCTACAGAACAGGAATGCATTGTTCTGGGGCTGTCAACATATATAATATCTTCCAATCTACATGTAAAAAGGAAGGCAGCGTAAAGGTCCATTTTCATTGAAACATTATCGTGAAATGAGCCTTCCTAGGAACGCTTTTTCACAATAAGCTTCAAGTCTAAACAGGTTGCCGATCACCAGGTCAACGAGCGTTTTGTGCTGCACAAAGATTATTGTTCTTGGCAGCACATTGTTCTGTGTGAAGACTAGAGTTGAGCGAATATGTTAGGAATCGGTTGGCGAATATGAATCTGACATATTCATGCCATATTGCTAACCTATTAGTGCCGAATTTATGTTTAATGATTGGTTCCGAACATATTCATTTATTTCTACTCCCACTGAATCCAGTATTCACCGCTGATTGTAATCGGAACCTAATTTTGAAAAATTCACTCAGCTCTAGTTAAGGCTACGTTCACATTAGCGTTAAGCTAATGTGCGTCGGGTTTGCGTCGGCGACGCAGCGGCGACGCATGCGTCATGCGCCCCCTATACTTAACATGGGGGACGCATGCGTTTTTTTTTGTTGCGTTGTGCCACACATGCGTCTTTTTTGCCGCAAGCGTCGGACCAAGAAAACGCAACAAGTTGCATTTTTCTTGCGTCCGATTTTCGGCAAAAACCGACGCATGCGTCGCAAAACGCAGCGTTTTTGCGTGCGTTTTGCAGCGTTTTTGCGTGCGTTGTGCGTTGCGTCGCCGACGCAGCGGCGCACAACGCTAGTGTGAACGTAGCCTAAGACAACTTTTGCTGATGAGGCCAATGGGAGCCTATCTATTAGAGATCGTCCATTGTGTATCATTAAGCTCAGTCTACCTGGCTGAGTAAACAGGCTACTAAACGACCAGCAATGAGTAAACATTTACCAATCAGTTACTGTACACCCAACTTACTGCTGGGCTTTGTTAGATCTACCAGATAATATGACCTACCCTACATTTGGACAGGACATGTCCACTATCAATTGCTTTAAAAACGTTGTTGTTACCATTGCCCATACAGGACATAACCACAAGGTCTATTACGGCATGAGAGTAATTGCCTATAAAGGCTCCCATACATAGTAGAATTAAACAGGCTGAAAATCATAATTTATTTGGGCCCGACTGACCATCTAATGTTTATGAGGACCTCCTGACTCTCCCCTGACAAATTATGTCAGGGAACAGATAGGTTGTGCATGTTGAATTTCAATGCCCAATTGATTTTCTTCTAAGGGTAGATACTCTGCCGCCAGATGTGTCTGGAAGTGTTTTGTACCCTTTTCCCAACTAGCACAAATCCACACTGGGCTGAAGGCAAGCATGTATGTAAATGGGAGAGCACGGGGGTCAGAAGGAAAGGCTATGTATAGTGTATGGCCAGCTTAAGAAATAGACCCTAGTGATAACTGATTGACTCCAAACTGGGTTGTCACTTGGTGGGTCTTTGGGGCTTGTTGCATGAAGTACAAATGATTGCGTCAGAGCCCACGCCTACTATTGTACCATATGGTAGTCTGATGGGTCAGTCTGAGTCTAAATAAACCAAAATATAAGTACCCTAAACAGGAATAAGGGTGGGTTTCTTTGATTTAAAAAATTCCATAGCATGTTGTATTTTCTATGAGGATTTAAATGAAATCTGTCAGCAGGATTTCACCTCCAGATTGCATATGTAGCAAGTACAGGTCTAGCAATACCTTTACGCAACAAATGCGTTTTTCAGTCACCAAGAAATCGCCATTTGAATCAATATGCAAATGAGGCTGAAGTGATCTCAGCCTATGGAAGCACTTCCCGAGCCTCTCTCACTCTCACTGTAATCCCCACCCAGCAACGCCTTCTCCGACTTCATGGCCAGCTCACTTGTTTGAAATCACACAGCAAAGAAAGCACCACTGAGCAGGGAATAGAGCTGGAGTGACAGAAGCTTGGGAAGTGCTTCCATGTGTTGAAAGCACTTCAGCCTCATTTGCATATTGATTCAAATGGAAGAACTGACTTCCTGGGCTAAAGTTAGACACTTTAAAAGACAACTTGAGCTAGAATAAAATGGATAGATAGAACAATTTTATGCAATGAATAAATGAATTAAAAAAATATATCATAAAATGCACCTTTATATAATATATCAGAGTAACAAAAATGGTGTAGCCAAGTGATGGTTAAATAAATGTATGTATCACCTGCCTAGGGATTTTCCCACATAGAGCTATAAAGTGCAAACAATGCATATGGCCCACATGCACGTAGGGTGCACATACCGTATTTTTCGGACTATAAGACGCACCGGACTATAAGGCGCACCCAGGTTTTAGAGGTGGAAAATAGGTTAAAAAATATTTGAAGCAAAAAAAATGTGGTAAAATATTTAATAACATAAATAACATACTATTATATGTGGTGTTATTATATATAATAGTATGTTATTATGTTGGAAGCTGCGGGACCAGTGTGGTGTCTGTGAAGTACGATATGAAGACGTTGGAGGGTGAGTATAAGGGCTCATTTCCACATGCGAGGCACACGTCCGTATCTCGCATGTGGAAACCAAGCTCTGGCGCCGGCACTTTGGAGCGGAGCTGTGCAGCTCCATGTGTTCCTATGCGGCCGCACGCTCCGCTCTGGAGTGCCGGCTCCACAGCTTGGATTCCACATGCGAGATACGGACGTGTGCCTCGCATGTGGAAATGAGCCCTAAGAATGGGTGCACAGGGCTTATAGTGAAAGCACCACTCCAGCACTGCAAAATAACACTGGAGTGCTGCTTTAAAATCCCATGGGAGAACTATAACTCCCAGCATGTCCTGCAGATCCTATGACATGCTGGGAGTTATAGTTCACCAAAGGAGTGGCAGAGTGCTTTATTGTGTTTTGTAAAGACTGACCTCTTAATTGTGGCAGCCAGCCACACTGTTGTGAGGTAAAAGCTGGAGCATCCCATGGCTGCACACACACAGAGCCCTCCCTGTTGTTGTTGCCTTTCCACAGCGCAGGACATAAGAGGAAGCTGCAGATTCTAGGTGGGAGTCTGAAGGACCTGTGATGATGTCAGAAGAGGGAGGGCTCTGAGCTGCCATGTGATGCTCCAGCCCGCCCACTCCTGACATCACACAGGTCCTCCTGCACACAGCACTCGTCCAGCACAGGCAGGTATGCAGCGATCTCCTGGCCCCTGCTGCTGCCTCCTCCTCCCCCGGACACACAGATTCTCCCCGGAATCAGTGCTGGGGAAACTGTGTGTCCCTGCTTAAGTGCAGCATTCATTTGCTGCTCCCCGCTCACCGCTCAGCTGATCGGTGGGCGGGGAGCAGCTAATAAATATTCACTGCACTTAATCAGCGGGGCCATGTGCTTTCCCCAGCAGCTGATTCTGGGCAGCGGGGACATCCTGAAGTGGGATAACAGTGCAATCCCACTCGCTGCTGCCCCCCTCCCCACATGCTATATCCGTACTATAAGACGCACCCACACTTTCCTCCCAAATTTGGAGGAAAAAAAGTGCGTCTTATAGTCCGAAAAATACGGTAAATATATATATGTATATACTGTATATATATATATATATATATATATATATATATATATATATATATATATATATATACACACACACACTAGTTGGAGGCCCGATGCTATTGCATGTGCTCACCCACCTATCCATTCTCTTTTTCCCCATGTGCTGACTTCTCCTGACTGTACTCTCTTCTTTGACCTGTCTACCCCATGTGCTATATGCATTGTTTTTGTCCCAGCGATGCTGTTGCTCTTCAAGAGTCTCATTTGCCCTTTGTTGTCTTCGACGTTGTGCCTTTGCTGCTTTCCTTTCATTGTCATAGGCATACTTTTTAGGAGGAGCCATGTTGGTGTTGATATTTGCTTTTTAAAGGGGTTTTCCCATGAATGAAAGTTCAGTTTAAAAATTGTCTTTTTTAAAAACAGTCAGTGAAATATTTTACCTCACAAAATGAATCCTCTGTGATCCCCTGCTGTAATGTCAGTATTGTCTTTTGCTTCCTCCCCTGCCCAGGAGATGTGGTATGCTCTGTACACGGTCAGACACAGACAATTTTTAAAATGAACTTTTGTTCGTGGGAAAACCCCTTTACTGTGACCGGCTTCCTCTGCCTGTAGACACGTCGCGCATCTGCCGCCGGCATCAGCGTTCCGTACCAGTGTTCCGCTGGTGGTACAGTACCATGCAAGAGGCTGCGTATGGCATATACTGTGTATGTGTGTGGTGCGTATGGCATATACAGTGTGTTTGTGTGTGTGTGGTGTGTACGGCATATACAGTGTGTTTGTGTGTGTATGGTGCGTACGGCGTATACAGTGTGTGTGTGGTGCGTACAGCATACACAGTGTGTGTGTGGTGTGTACAGCATATACAGTGTGTGTGTGTGTGGTGCGTACGGCATATACAGTGTGTGTGGTGCGTACGGCATATACAGTGTGTGTGGTGTGTACGGCATATACAGTGTGTTTGTGTGGTGCGTATGGCATATACAGTGTGTGTGTGGTGTGTACGGCATATACAGTGGGTGTGTGTGTGTGGTGTGTACGGCGTATACAGTGTGTGTGTGTGTGTGGTGCGTACGGCGTATACAGTGTGTGTGTGGTGCGTACGGTGTATACAGTGTGTGTGTGTGGTGTGTACGGCGTATATAGTGCGTGTTTGTGTGTGTGGTGCGACGGTGTTTAGCTGGTGGTAAACCAGTCGGTGAACTGGCAGTCGGTGAACTTCTGCCGCTTGGAATTCTGGGATCCGGACACATCTGGACGGAACAGAATGTGAAGACATTACAAGGTAAGTATACATACTGTAGCATGGCTAAAGGGTGTCTAATCGACGGGAGGTATGTATCACAGAGAAGGCTTGTCGCTGTGATGTGACCCGGAGTGTTTTCTGTAATGCTCATAAAGTAATAAGGAATTGTGTAGTATATTTGGGTCCGGGTTACGGGTAGCTATGAGAGATGGGAGGGTCTGGCTACCCACATACCTCACCCCTGGGTAAGGGGCATAACCATGCCTGTCTATGTTTGTTTCAGGACCTGTGGTGAGGTCAGAACCACATGTCTAATCATGTGACAGGTACCTGGGTGTGGTTTCAGGCTACATAATGGAGGTGTGTTTGGCACATGAGAGTGAGTGAGTGTTTGGAAGTCTGTCAGAGTGGACACACTTCCATGTGTCTTGGCTGGACACTGCAGAGTGGCCTGTGTGTTGGACGGTTCCAAGTGGGGACAGACGTCCTGGAAGCACACAGAGACCATATTTAGGCTGGAGAGCCTACGTGCTGGACATGGCACAGCCTGTATACACCTAAAAGAGAGCGCCTCATATACCAATTTCAAAAACCAAAACAAGAGGAACTAAAATACCTCCACATCATAATATACACCAATAGAGAGACAAATTGGAGGAGTAGTTTCCAATATATATTATTTATTAGTTAAAATACCCGCAATACAAAAATTCATTAAATTTCTAATATACACTAAAGAGTACAACTCAGATGGAAAAGACCATCTGTGGATAAATATCAGCAGAAACAGAGAATAACGGGAGCAGAACACCAGACCTAACAGACCTGGGTGCAGTGTCCAATGTGCTGTATAATGAACCAGCTGAAAAATATGAATGCCTGAAATAATCTATGCATATAATTTCATAGGACACAGAGGCAGTCTGTAATACAATACTGCCATCTATCCTGCACCTATATTGCACTTGCCCTAAAGCCTAAAAGACCTGTTGGGCCTCTAGTCTGACCCTGACCATATAATCAATACAAATAGAAGGGCAATAGTATATGCGATATACCTGTGGTCATGTTGGTCCAATGGTCTGCCCCGCACTAATGCACCTCGACGCGCGTTTCTCCACGCCTGTGGCTTCGTCAGGAGGTAAGTAGGCTATAAATGTAATTCCTTATATATACGGTGGACATGATTGTAATCCTCCTCAGCTCTGTGTGGCGCGCCGCCGCCATGTTGCGTCGCTGCCGAGGAGTGAGGCGCTCATGATGCGCGTCACCACGCTACGCGGGAGATTGTCTTGACCATGTCTACATGCCTAAATGCACTGAGTTGCCGCCATGTGATTGGCTGATTAGAAATTAAGTGTTAACAAGAAGTTGGACAGGTGTACCTAATAAAGTGGCCGGTGAGTGTATATACAAATTGTGGATTTTTGCTACTTATTGTGAAACGGACAGGTAACAGGTATAGCTAGGTAAAGGTATTGCTGGCCTTGTCTTAGCAGGGGCTACATGTGCATATAAACAGTATTGGGGGTGAAATCCCCCGACAGATTCCCTTTAACCCTTTGTAATGTGCATTCAGTAGAATATATATCCACCATTTGTATCCTGCATGTTAGTTTCTCTTTTAATTCTCTACGCTGGTTGTTATAAAGATTTCCCAGAATGCAAATCCCTCACTCTGTGAATATAGAGAAAGCGAGGAATGCTGGGAGATTTTAGCAGCAAATTTGTACATTGTACCAGATCTGCAACAGATGTGCGGCTTGTGAGCTGATAATGCTGAGCATGCCCCAATGAGCCGGCAGATGAATGTTACATTGCATATGTGACTATGGAGGCTTCATAGTAAATCAGGATAACTGTGCATCACACGGGCCGACAACCTAGAAAAAAATGGTCCATTATAAATACAACGCTACGGTGGCTGCATCGTACCGCACAGACACGATTACTAGATGTAGGCAGCCATGCATGCCCTAATAATTTATATAAGCATAGATTACATAACTGGATTACTGTACCCTGGACGTGGTGATCAATCGGAAGCATGGGTCACATAGTACGTACGTGTAACGCTCAGCAGAGCTGTATTACAGAGCACACCGTAGGAACCGCCATAATAAGGCGGGGATGAGACACTAATATATTGCCTAATAAATGCCAAAGCCTGAATTAGCACCCCGCGGATCCCAGTGATGGCTTGTCCCCGCATACAAAACAGTCTTTGTCTTCACTCTTTCCAAATATATATAAACATGTGAGCAGAGCTGGGTGACATATTCAGATTCTATTATTAACCAGTCAGGAGATTTATAATTTTTCCTATACGATCAATGCCGTTATTCATATATAGGAGCAGCTTAGGGTTATCCCGATATCGGAGACAATGCTGAGGGCAGAGGGCATCCGTACATCAATGCAATATACACTAAAAGTATTGTACCCCCTTAAAATTACACCCACAGGAGCATTTATGACACCTCACTCTAAATCATTCATGGCCATTATTATGAAGTTGCTCTCCTTCTTCCCCTTGCAGCTATCCATTCTTCTTGGAAGGGTGTCTACAAGATTCCTGCGTCTGTTCGAATTTTTGCCCTTTCATGAAGAAGATCATTTGTGAGGTTAGACACTGATGCTGGAGGAGATGTCTCTGGTCTAATTCATTTCAAATCTAGTTCATGATGTTCTTCCTCACCAAACTTCCCCGACCATGTCTTCATGGACCTTCTGTTATGAGCCTTCCCCAAAGTGTTTCCACAAAGTGTCCAAAATGTCTTTAGGCTGAAGAATTAATATTTAATAAGGGGCAGATGCCGACCCCTGGAAAACAGCTCCTTTCATCCTTTGTTCACCAAACTCTACAGTCAGGAGACTGCTACCTGCCTGACTATATTATACTATTATTCACCAAGCCAGACTCATCCATTAGATGCCAGATAGATACGTGTGATCCATCACTGCACAGAACACGTTTCCACTGATCCAGAGTCCAGTGGTGGCGGCTTTACACCACTGAATCCAACACTTGGCATTGTGCTTGGAGATGTAAGGCCGCATGTACCGTCTCAAATGGAAACCCATGTCATGAGGCTCCTGCCGCAGATTTTGTGCTGATGTTAATACCAAAGGAGGTTTGGTCTCTGCAGTTATGGAACCAGCAGAGCGTTGGTGACTTTTCTGCCCTCTGCTCATCAGCATTCTGTGACCCCGCTGTGTAACCTTACGTGGTCTCCACATCGTAGCTGACCTTCCACTTTTCAATAATATCACCCACACATGATGGTGGAATTTTTAGGAAGGAAGAAATATCACAATTGACCTGTTACACTGGTGACATCCTATTAAAGGACCTCACTGGTATTAGTCAGCTCTTTATAATAAGCCGTCCTTTTACAAATGTTTATAAAGGAAGACACCATGGCCAGGGGCTGCATTTTATGCACTTGTGGCATTGGGGTTGAATGAAAAATCCGAATTCAGTGATTAAAGGAATTTTTCATAATCATAAATGGTTAAAATTGCAAAAAAGTTAAAACAAACAACTTACCTCTTGTAAAAAATATTCTTCATTTTTTATAGTATACTGCTCTTTGCCTAGATTGCCATTCACCAGGGTAGTCAGTAGCGTCGGTCTTCTAGGCAAGGAGCGCAGCGCTTATAGGCAGTTTGCTATAGAGCTTGTAATGGCTGACTTGCCTTTTCCGGCCATCTTCAGTGCCCCAGCACTTCTCTAATGCTGCAGAGGCAAAGCACAGTCCAGGCCAGCGGCTCAGACATGCTGCTGGTCCCAAGTGTCAATCATCAGGAGCGCTGAGAGGGAGCTCATGGAGTCCAATCATAAGAACAGCCCTTTAATAGGTGTCCCCAATACTTTTGCCCATATAGTATATGGGTGTGTACATTTATACATGGAATATATGTTTTGGGTTTCAATCCTTCAATGCATTATGTCCGGGAGTATTTTTGCTCTGGCTGGTAGATGAAAATCCTACCATTCTTCAGAAAGGCTGCCCAGGATTAATGAAACTTACTTCTTTTCCTCCAAAACCAGCACCAGACCTTTGTACAGGTTGTTTGAGGTATTGCAGCACATGTATTGCTGAAAATTTTGTTGTGGATTCATCGGAGATGTTACACCTGCTACACTGAGAGGGGCGAAATCTGCAATGAAAAAATAGCACGCAGCTGAGACTTGTCAAACTTTCATCCACACGTCAGCTACTGTGTTCCTGTGCAAATCTATAGTTCAAATTTTTAGTCTTTTTGTCCCAAGTACATTGAACGAGATGCCAAAAATGAAGTTTGGGGCACATGGCTGTAAACATAACGCTTTACATGGCTACGTAACATTCAATCACAGATCAGATTAAGGACACGGTAATAGCACGACATAGCAAGCCACAATGTGGTTCAATGAGAAGGCCATTTCTAGGAGCCAACTCTTGTTATCTTGAATGTAGTGCTCCAGAGGTTGGGCAGCAGGCGACGTCCCGCTGTCCCAGACAGCCCCCTTGGGCTGTGCACATGTATCTTTTCCCAGCTAGAAATAGATAAAAAAAAATTGTAGGCTACCTCTGTGGATTTTTGCTGACGAACATGTCCACATTGTCTCCCGGGCCTTGAACGGCAGATGCCGAATGTTATCGGACTCTGTATACAAAGCAGCAGCTTACGGTCTTCTCGGCACAGCCAGTAGGCCTCTTTTTACCATACTCTGAAAAGCGATAGTCTGGTACAAAGAGGACTAGGAAATATATCACTCCGGTTCATAGCAGAGCGATATGATACAGCAATGCTACAGGCTCACTCACGCATGGAAAAGTACATGGCTAATATCAGTAATTAAAATAAGCGTAGGCAACCTGTGACTACCCAGCTGTTGCTAAACTGCAAGCCCCTGTGGGCAGAAAGGGCATACTAGAGTTCACCACAGCTGGAGATGCGCTGGTTACAAACATCTGAAAAAAGGCTGCCGGCACTAGAGGGGATGATTGAAGGAGAAAATGTCTTATCTCAAGGTCATGCATTCAAGGTCAAAAGGATTCTTAGAAGGAAAATACAGAGGAAACTCCTGGATATGATACTTGGTCAAGCATCAAAATTGCTGGTGCAATCTCCAGAGTCAAATTATTTACACATAGTTATCAATGTCATGGATGGCAAGAAGAACAAACAAATCAATTTTGGAACAAATCATGCCAAACATGTCACTCGAAGCAAGGATCACCAAGCTACGACTTGTCTTCTCTGGACACATCATACGAAGAAAGCGATTACTGGAGAAGGACATCATGATAGGAAAAATAGAGAGAACAAGGAGAACAGGGAGACCAGCACCTGATGGCTTTATACCATCAAGATAACAGTGGAGAAGACCCAGGTGGACCTATCTAGGCTTGCAGAAGATCGATCTCCCTACAGATCGTTCATCCATCAAGTCACCATGGTATGGTGTTGTACTGTAGATCTCCAGATCATAGTGGCATTATAGACTGGACAGCATATCAAATAAACAATCCTCTTTTTATACAGCCTAAAAATTCTCAACTTAGAAGCAGATGAAGGAAGTGAATGTTAGATGCAGAGCTAGAATACTAAGAAAAAAGCAAAGTACGTTTTCTGTAACTTCACGGTATATGCTATTAGATACTAATTACCCCATTCCCCTCCCAATATCCCATGACCCTCATATTGGAGCCTAAAATGTATTACATCAAGAGCAGGGACAAATATGGGCAAAAGAGGCCCCTGTGCAAGAATGATATATGGGCCCTTTTCAGACCAATAGTTTAACATGATGCACTCCTTTATGTGTCTGTGACAGAAGCTGCCTTGATGGTGGAAGTGGCCACCTTAACTCTTGGGCCCCTGTGTGGCTGCACCAATGTCCACCCCTGCCCCAGGACTCAGTCTTGATTGACTGAACAACCAGTTCTGAGCTCCAAAATATCGTCAGCTTTACAACTCATGGAGCCAAGGATATTGTGGCACCCCAGGAGTCTGGGTACCACAGTGGTATTGCATTCCTTTCGGGGAGGGTGATGCCATGCCTGGAAGCGAGGAGGATCCCTTTAACAGGTAACCTGTACATTCAACACTTTCTGACTCCAGGCCAGAAGGGGGAGCTCTTGACCCGGTTTCAAGGGAATTTCCCTATATATGTTCTGGCTTGGAGGAGGAGTTAGATCAGTCTGAAGAGAGTATGAAGGGAGAAGGAGCACAGGAGAAGTAAGAAGCTGGAGGGTAGCTGCAACTGGGCTCCCTCCACCCTGAAGTGCAAGAACCGGACACCAGGAGTCTGAGGCTGTGTGGAATGGTATGTCCCACAGCTTAAACCGGAGGGCAGGAGATTTAACGTTGCCTATCCACAACTACACCCAAAGGCACAGCAGCACATAGAGCCCGAAGTCGCTGCAAGTAGGGACACCTGTAAAAAGGCTCGCGTTGCCTGCCCTGCGGGTACTGTCCAAGCACAGAGAGAGAGAGGACCTTGTGGAAGCCTCAGGCAGCAAGGGACGCGCATTACAGCACAGTAAGGAAGGCATCCAACCCCACCTGGTTAAGGGGCTCCAAATCACTTCCAGGCTGGCCGGACCTCTCCATCACCTGTGATCCGTACCCTAGACTGTGGCTATATACCACCAGTAAAAGGTAAAGAGACTGCAACCTTGTGTCCTCCAATTCTTTCCGGCACTACACCGTCTGTCATCTTTACCCACTACACCGGGAGCTCTGGGGATCAAGCTTCACCTGTGGGAAGCCATACCATCCCTGCTGCAGTACCATCATCAATAGTGGACCCCTTTAAGCAGCGTCGGTAATCCCTGACCGAATACCACAGGTGGCGTCCCGAACATTCTTTAGTCAAAACAACCCCTTTCAAGACTTTCCTTTTAACTTGGACACCCAGGGCAACGGACCGGGTCACTGCCACCATGACCACCCCTTTACTGACCACCGGACCCGGCCTGAGTACTCCAGGGTCCTAGCGGGCACTCCAATATCACGTGAGGAGCTGTAGCGGGAGACCAGTGCAAGTGTCAATGGTAACATGTCCCCATTATTAACTGGGCCTTTACCAGTGTAGCCTAATGAAAATGCCAACGTCCTCCCATTACTCAGGGAAGGAGCCCACTCAGCCAAGATTTACACTGATGACACCCGCCATACATGTATAGTGAATATGCGTGCTGCATGTCTGGACTGGCATCAGTAGCTGAGCTCGTGCCATACAGCATGGGGACAAGCTGTGTTATACTGGAGTCTAGCTGCTTTTAAAAGGATGGCAATGTCCCTTCTGACGCTTATCACTCCCTCCCCACAATGCTTTGGTAGGATGTCATTGGCATGATCATGGCAGCCGAGGGCCTCTTGAAGGTGCCGATCTGCGTACGTCATAGGAGATCGGCAATTTACAACACAGCACTATATTACGGTACTTATAGAGAATTGTACAAGCAATCAAGTGATTCCAGGCTCAAATTCCCTACAGGGAGTAAGGCAAATTAAAAATATTTGTTAGCAATATAGAAAAATTCTGACCTTTTCTGGTAACGTAACTAAAATGTAAACCATAGGCAAAAAGAAAAATCTAAATTTTTGGTATTGTCACATGCGCAACTGTGCAAACTAATACAATATCAGAATGTTTAATCCATACGGTAGGTAACTAGTAAAACATTAAAAAAAAAAAAAAAATTGGGTATCACCACACCCATAGTGACACACAGGACAATGTTAAACATGTCATTTTTACTGAGCTGAGAACCTGAAAAACAATGATGGATTTTTTCCCATTAATCAGAACATTATATGATCAAAGGAATGAGGTTCTTCAGAGATACAACTCAGACTGCAACAAGAAAGTCCTCATATAAATGTGTCCACTGACAAATAAAAAAGAAACTGAGAAATCGAAAAACAAAAAAGGGCCTACTTGGACTACCTACATTAAAAGTGGCTAAAAGCACTAACTATTACCCAAGTAGGGTGATGTCTGGCTTTGTTTGGACAAATACTTACTGGACACATGGATTTCTATTAATACTTCAAAACCATGTTTCATGCTGTACTGGCTTCCTACCTGCTCCAGTAAGTATATGTGTTAAACCAAAAAGGAAAGGAATCAGACTGTGAGCTGACGGCTATCACTCTCTACTCCATATACATGAATGCTTGGCAGATTATTCACATGTTTTGTATGGGGACAGGAGACTAGTTGGCAGTGGCTTGTCTACGAAGACCTAGAATGATGGAGCATTTGCTCGATCCTTATCCCCCCCTACATTAAACAATCGCCCCAATGTAAAAGGGATTGTCGGGTTCGACTGGCTTTAAACTTAAGCTTATGTGGTCTTAAAGGGCATTCATCAGTTGGATTAACCCTCCTAAGCCGTGTATATGGGCATGCAGGTCATAGAAAGTTGAATAAAATGATACCTTGATATCTGCAATCCGATGAATGGTTACGGAGAAATCCATGTTCTTCAAATATGTAAATGAAGATGAAAAGATCTCTGTTCCAGAGTTGGATCTTTCAGCTCATTTACATATTTGGAAAACGTGGATTTCTCAGGAACCACTCATCGGATTACAGACATCAAGGTATCATTTTATTCAGCCTTCTATGATCTACATGTCCATATAGACGGCTTAGAAGGGTTGTTCCTATAGACTAATGCCCTTTACATGAATAAATTCTCTGTACTGTACTGAGAAATATGTTAGTGCTATTTAATAAACATGTTAGGGCATGTTAGGTTAGGCTATGGGTTGAACTAGATGGAATTAAAGTCTTCTTTCAACCTTAATAACTATGTTACTATGAAATAAACAATAATAAAAAGAAAGAAATGGAAAGGTAATTTCTTCATACAAAATCAGTAGACTCGTCTTCTGCCATTACTTACAGTAGAACTCCATCATTGGAGTAATGCGGAATTTATATTCCATCCTGTGCTATCAGCAGCAAACAGGGCAGAGAGGCTGCGTAATGTGCTTCAGGCTATCACAACCTCCTCTTTGCTTTCTGCATGTACCGTTCCTAAATTCTGCTTATTTTACCAGGTAAAGCAGTTTGTGAGTTTGTGAAGGGAGCAATTTAGGTAGTAGAAGTGCATTAAGAAATTGCTGATAATGCAAATTTCAAGGCTGAAAACGTAATTTAGAATAAAGCCATCATTTAGGTTTTATACTCCAGTGAAAAGGGTCATTTTCTTATTTATGTTTCCCTTTACAACCTTGCTGTTTTCTGCTTTCCTACTGTATTATTAATAAGACAAAAATGCTATAAAACAATCCAAAAATGTACTTTGCGAAAAAAAAAAAGCTGAAGGAGATAAGAATATTGAAGGAAGCTATATCGGAAACCCATGTAGGACTTTGTGACCTATAGAGCAAAGTGCACATGGTCATCTACAAAAGGCCTAAAGGTGGAAACTCACATTAATCAAAAATTGATTTCAACCAAAATAGCCATTACGGAAGTTGGGTGAAATTTATCGATGAACGATGACCATCATCTTGAAAGAAGTTGGCCAAGTTAAAAAATGTCTGGTTAGTCTCTAGTTCCTAAACACAATATTTCCGTGAAGGATCATTCCCAAAAAGATTGTTCTTTCACCCGGTGTCATTAAACATGTATCGCTTGTGTAAAGGACAATAGCAGTCAGCATGGATCAGGATCCGAATACATGTGCTCCCAACATTCCGTGAACAATTGTTGGCTCAACCATCAACCTTCTTCCATCCGGTGTGCTTTGTTCCCCACGTTTAGTAATTCCTGGCTGTTTAGAAATCATGCGACTACAGAGTAAACTGGAAAAATTGAAGATGTTGACAGAAGGTTGCAATAATAAAATGTGAATATGGAGACGATATACAAAGAATGACTTAAAGACTGTTAAAGGCGGCATAAATTCACGTGTGATGCGTAACTTGTCAAATCCAATCATGCAGTGTAATCTACTGTGTAATGCTCAATGTGACTTCGCCTTACAGTTTAGTCACATACGTGATTACATTCATCGATATGCTGTCAGGCTGCTCTTTAATGGCTTTCAGTGACAGATTCAGCTTCACCTGATGTTAGCTTTTCAAATGAAGTGAAGAAGTTTTAAAGGGACGGTGAGTGTGACTTTCTTCCTTCTACTTTTGGACTTTGCACTGAATAGTCTGTGGAGTGCGCAGAACATTTTTTTTATTTTCCTACGTAAGTTTGTTGTTGCGTTACAACCTGTAGATTGTCACCATTTCCCATTTTTTGTTATGGTTGTGCTACCTCATTTTCTGTGTATCTATCTATCTATCTATCTATCTATCTATCTATCTATCTATCTATCTATCTAATATCTATCTCATATCTATTTATTATCTATTATCTATCATCTATCTAACATCTATCACCTATCTATCTATTATGTATCTATCTATCTATTATCTATCATCTATCTATCTAATATCTATCTATTATCTATCATCTATCTATCTAATATCTATCTATCTATTATCTATCTATCGCAATAAAATAAGGTAGACATCACACAGGATTAAAGATATAATAAGTGCCGGTAAACTTTTAGTCAAGCCATGCGCATGTGTGATGGGAACATTTCAGCCGAGCCTTTGTCAATCTGTGGAGCCGAAACGTTGCCATCACACACATGGCTTCATTGAAAGTTTACCTGCACTTTTGAGAACTTTAATCCTGTGTTTTTTTATTTTTGTATGGAGTGGTTGTTGGACCACAACCTGTAGACGGCACCACCCTCTATTATTTGGAGCTAGTGCTGCTTTTTCTTTTTTTTATCTCTATAGATCCATCCTGAGTAGTCTATGGACTATGCTGTGCTAATAAAGTTATTTCTGATTTCCGATGGAAGCATACTGATTTTTTTTTTTAAATTGAAGATTAAAAAGAAAAAGGGTGGTATGTTCGTTCAGATGCTTAGGAAAGTACATAAGGTGCCTAGCATACAAATCTGTACAGACTATGTGCTGCCATACAATCTGCAGTAACGTCATTCTGTTTACATTGTACAAATGTAACAAGCAACTATTCAATGTTTGTAAATGTAAGAATACGAACTTCCATTCATATAATACGACAAAAATGCGACTTGATGATCCTGGAATAATGCAAACTCTGTAAGAGGACCGCTACTGACCGTACACTGGTGGACCTGGACTGAAGAAGACCCTGGTACAAGAACAATCTATGGACCCTTTCTAGTCTAAAAGCTCATGATAATGCACAATTCCACCTATTTTGGAGCTGGTAGTGGCCCCCTTACCTCTTGGCCCCTATGCGGCTCTCCAGGTTGCACCAATGATATGTTCGCCCCTGCGACCATGTGCCACTTATGATACTACTAATATTTATATCTTCCTATGTGGTGGCTGTAAGGTCCTTGAGCTTCCTTCAAGTACCAAGATCCGGGTTTCCCTCACACCGGCTATAGCCACTCATCTGGCTGCTGCGTTTCACCCAACCCCAAATGCTGCAGGAGTGGGAATTCCATACATTTCTCTTCTAGCGTCTATGATTTTCATAAACGGACTGCATGTCCCAATCTTGTGCTTTGTCTCACAGTGTAATAACAATTAATTTTTCATTTCTACAAAGGTACGCTGTGTATCCCCTGATGAAGCAATGTTTCCCAATAAGCTGGGCTCTGCCTTTAGGATTTCACAGTGTACAGGCACTGACATCCTGAGCGCTCTGCAGGTCATCGATGTCAGTAGGATCTTAATATGGATAATTAGAAAGGAGCTGCAGGAGTGTGCATGGACTCCATAATGTCCTGCATCAAATCCCTCAATCACATAAAGGACTGGAGTAAAGAGGTTACAGCTTTACTATAATCCTTTGATGCTTCATGCAGAAAATCTCCCGGGATTACAAGCAGGTTTGGTCAACAATGCACATTAATAAGCAATTAGCACTGGAGCTGCAAAGGAAATTTAACTCTTATCTTTGAGAACAGAAACTCCAAGGTTTAATGTAAATATGTAAAGGGCATGAATTGTAATTTGCTAGGAATAAGAAAATCCACTGACATTATGAAGGTAATTATGGTGGCACTACTAATACATGATTACATGCAGTAACTATACTGATGCCCAGGCACCCGGCAAGATATGAGTATGTCATTACGGAGGAGTAAGACAAGTTGTAGCTGCCTTGTTTCACTGACATGTTTTACTACACTGCAAAATGGTGGAAAACTTTCATATCAGTCAACATCAATTTGATGAAAATACTTCTAAGCTCTATGTAGAAACAGGAGGTCAATTTTCTCTGCATGAGTCATAAGGCCCTGGCTGGATGGAGGAAGCAGCTAGGACAGGAGTTGAAGAGTGAGATGACTCATGCAGGGACAAGAGATTTCCTGTTTCTACATAGAGCAGAGAAAAGAGAAAAAATATCTGGGTAGAAAGGCAAAATGAGCAATTGTAAGAACACAGGGCTGTATAATATGATGACTGTAATATATTAAATGATAAAAACTCGTTAATGTTTTAAGACCTGTCACTTATCATAAATAAGTATTTTTTTTTTACCTGTTGGATATGGCCCCCTGTATGACATTAGTCTTTTCAGACAAGTAGGCATGGTCATCAACTCTTCTCTTTGGGAGTCTTTTAGGACAATGCCCAGTTGGCTAAAATACTAGATTTATATACAGAGAGAAGAGGAGGTCATATCTCAAGAACATAGAGGAGCAGAAACAAAAAATAATCAACTTAAGATTCAGGAGAACAGCAGCATTTACACCAGCCAAAAAAATGACAGATTTATGGTGACCGGTCCTCTTTAATCTCCCCTTGGTTGTGCTGTAGGGAAATAAACATTGGCCTGATTATCCTGTCCATAAATGTATCTAATGTGCTGATGAATAAAGTGATATTGTTCAAGGGTTTCCTTATAAACTCTAATGTGGGAGAGTTTCTGTATTGCTTCCCATTTATCAAATCAGGCAAGGTGCACTGAAATATATATATTCTGCATGTGTCAGTATAAGAATTTAATGCCTTGTCTGTTGGCTACTTTTTCTGTGCAGAAACCTAAAAAGAACAGATGATGAAAGACTTTCGGCTTGGGCAGGAGAGCTGATGGACACCTGCCGTGCCGCCTGCCATGTAGATTACACTGTTTCTTAGCTACGGGAGCATGATTTGGTCTGTGTTCTACAGAAAGTTCAATATACATGGAAAACATTCAATAATTTCAGTTCTATAGGCCTATATAGCTGTGTTCACACTTGATTATATGGATGAGGGTGTTTCTGGCAGCAGGTTGCGCTCAAGTTTGCCTTAGCACATTTTAAGGTAGGGCATGAAGGACTACAAGAAGGAGCCTACCAGGTGGCCTTTGAAGAAAGTCAAGTGGTGCCAACAGGAGATGTAGTGGCATGGGACTTCTTCAGTATGGCTGCCTTTCGTTCCTGTAATCAGGGAGGGTCACCTTGGTTAGATGCCTGATAATCTCATATTTAAAGAGTGTATCAGAAATTAGTAATAAGGGTGGCACTTACCGTCTCGGTAAAAATGTCCTTTATTCGAAGGACCTGTTGAAGCGCACATTAGTACAAAACGGCCGTCGTCCAATGTGTTTCCACACAAGACTCTCCTGTCTCTGTTTTTCAATGTGATTCTGAATAAAGGACATTTTTACTGGGACGGTGAGTGCCACCCTTATTTCTAATTTCTGAAACTTTGTCATTGTGGTTTCCCACACGGGTTGGCACCCAGGATCCCTGGGAAGGTACATGTTAAACTCCCCTGATACAATCGACAGTACGGACCATGGGTGCACAGCTGTGCCGATTATCTTTTGCTTCAATTACGTGTTCGTATTGAAAGAGTGCCATCAATGTTTGTTTAGAGTTAACCCCTTTTATCAATTTTGTAGTGAGCTGATGATCCTCGTACTAACGATCTATGAAACTCTGGAAACTGCTTAGGTATGGATTTGTGGAGTATTAGGACCTGTTATAGTCATTCAACAAAGTTTGTCTCTCCCAAATCAGGTAACAGTCATCAATAATTTAAAGGAAATGTTTAGCTAACAAATAGCCTTTAGAAAGTCTTCAGATGTAGTTATAATAAAAATATATGCAACTCGCTAAGATGCTTAAATTAAGAATGTCAGCACATACAAGGGGGCTGGTTTAGCTGATGAAATGAGCCAGCCAGCCATATCTTTGTGCACATTAATGCCCACATTATGACACAGGAAGCTTTATCCTATGTTGATCACATGCCATAAGTGGAGTTGACAGAAAATGCAATCACTGGTGATATCTTCCAATTTCGGAACCTATCTTAATGCAATTTCATTAGTGAGGTATATATTTCTGTTTTAAACACATCTACAAGATATTTTCTAGCTGGCCAACTCTTTTTTTACATGTAAAAGGATTGTCTACTATTTCTATACCGGTGACCAATTGTAAAGACACCATACACATTAGATACAAGGCATCCGTGTTTGCCGATTTCGTTGGGATGGCTAACCATCTAATATGTATGAGGTCCTCCCGAATGGGAAGAGAGAACGATCCATATGTTGAATTTTCAATGGATAATCCTTTTGTCCTCTCTTTAGATAAAATCCCTGCAGAAGAGTATGGAAGAGGGGATCTCATGGAAAGCAAAAGAAGGATTGGTTGAAAGGGAGTCAGAATAGATAACTGTTAACCAAACTATTGGCGGTCAACAACTGTTCTTTGGGAAATGGACAGTTTTAGGATATGTCATTAATATCAGATCAGTGGGATCCAACACCCAACACCAATGCCGATTTACAAATTAGGCACACTAGGCTCCAACCTATAGGTACTGTGTCTTTTGGGGGTCCTGTGCAATGGCTGAAAAATAATATTGATTTGATATTGAATATAATATATAATTAGCGTGCCGACCCAGCTGGATGATATCGGAGACCACCTAGACCACCGAAATTCTAATCTGAACATTACGGCTAACAGCAGTGAAATTATATTTTGGCTGTTGTGTATATTCGAGGATTCATGCGTAGTAGAGGAGGGGTATCTATGCTTTTGGGCGTGACAACTGTGTGATGGTCCAGGATGACGAGTGGGAGTGGAGGAGAGGAAAGTGGATCATAATAGAACATTCATGAGTAGAAGCTTTGGGAATACAGACGAGTACATGTAGGCCTTCACCCAAGATCAATTGCATTTTCTTGGTTCTAATGAAGTTTTTTTTGCTCCGTTTGATAAAATTAAATTTTATTAAAATTGTTTTTAAATGTAAAAACATAATTAGGAAATAATTATTTGGTGGGTGGAGGACAAGATTTCGACTGCCTAAGGGCCTTCACAGGCACTGCCCAACACTCCCACTGATCAGATATGATCAGACTAGCAGCAGCCGGATGTAAATCAGTGTAGGGAGTACTATTTAGTGACCATTTCCAAGAACTGCATAGATAATGTCATAGATAACTCATTTCAAAGTAGACAGATGACGGAAACCAAGTGACCGAAGGATGAGACAACATAAGTCAAGAGGTAACATTGTTATAATTGACAAGTTCTAGCTGTAGATTTCTCTACAAACAGCACAAAACGGTGAAGTCATTAATTAGATTTAAATATAGATGAGATGATGTTAACAAGTGATGGTATCTTAAGCTACAATTAAAAGATTGCGTAATTGAGGTGATGGAACAAGAGAATTCATTGCTATTTAAGGGGTAAACAAGCATGTTTTTTACATTGACGTTTAATTTCCAATTTTCTCATTGGGGATTATGTTTCTCTCACTACTGGCAAATCATAATTTAGAAGGCAGCAGATTGTAATACACTAGGGTTTCTGGGTATCATATCTCTTCATTCATGTTGGGGCCTTGATTTACAAGGCAACACATTTAGGAGGAGTTCTCAAGTATTTTTATACCTTGGTAAATAATACCTGGTTGTATGAATCTTCATTAAATCGACTGTCACAACATCATCAGCAGCTATTGAAAAAGTGTGAAAATTACCACCCACATTTCGATGGGGAATCAAGATCGAAATATGTCATGTTCCTCACTCCAATGGGATTCTAGATGGAGGCTCTATTTTTTCTTTTTATGGTTTTATATTTGGAAGATCTGCGTGACAGACTGTGGTTCACTGACAGCATCACTGTGTTAATATATGTAGCGCGGTATAGGAAGAGTAAAAATAACCTCGGAGTGAAAATTGGACCACTTAATTAACACTGTGCTAACTTTGAGAAGCAATTCCAGCCCAAACGTCTGCATTTCTTTTCACACTTCTCAGTCATAGAACATTTAACTAGAAAGTTCCCATTGATGGGGTCTTTGTGCCTGTGATCCTGTTTTTCTAGGCTTGGACTGAAAGGAGTGATGATGACCTTTTGGTCTTGGCTGCTCTGGCAGGAATGTTGAGGTGCACAACAGTAAGATAAGTGCTTACTTCATAAGTGTCAAATCCACTGGAGAAAAAAAAAGGATAATTCTTCATATATGAAATAAATTCCCTTTCAACTTACAACAAAGTGGAAGATTGAATAGAAGCGCCGACAAAGAAAAAAGCCTTGAGTTTATGTCCCGGACAAGACCCCTGACGTCATAGCCTCTATTTTCTGCAGCTGAGGGACAGCGCTACATATAATGATTGTCTAGTTTTACTCACAAGGTAAAAGTGTATTAACATGTTCTGATTGTTTTATGGATAATAGTATGCATTGTAATAATAGTGCTTATATGTTTCCCTAAAGTAGTGATCTCCAACCTCTCTTGTCTTAAGAGCCACATGCAGATCTGAAAAATGTCCACAAGCCACATCCAAAGCCCTCCATTACCGGTATAATTCATCCAAAGATTCCCTGCAGAAATCACTTTGAGACCTTGTGGCCCCCTCCCTTATAGGCAGTATACTGGTATACGTACCACACCTAATGGTTCCCACATTACCCAAATCAGTATTATTGTATCAAGCACTCCCTCCACTATTTAGCATCCTGCTTCAAGCGCCTATCTAACTGGCAGTATCATCTTTTGTCCAGCTTCAAATATTACCCTATTACCCCCATGGCCAATACATGCACATCCAGATCTGCTCTTCTGAGCAGGGTTACTTGTAAAAGTCACCATCTTGATACTTGCTCTTCACAGTTGTTGGCTAGACCTGGTACTAATGCACCAAGCTGGTAGACAGCCACGAGCCACACATCATGGGCTCTCGAGCTACACATCATGAGCCCAAGACCCACACATCATGAGCCCACGAGCCACAAATCATGGGTCCGTGACCCACACATCATTAACCCAGGAACCACACATCATGGATCTTCGAGCCACACTTCAAGGGGCCCACGAGCCACATATCATGGGCTCATGAGCCACACAACATGGGCCTATGAGCTGCCCTTCATGGGTCTATGAGCCACACATCATAGGCCCACAAGCCGCACATCAAGGGGCCCACGAGGCTCACATCATGGGCCAACGAGCCACACATCATAGGCTCACATGCCACTCAATCATCATGGGCCCACGAACCACATATCAAGGTGCCCAAGAGCCACATATCATGGGCTCACGAGCCACACATCATGGGCCCACTAGGAACACATCATGGGCCCACTAGCCCCAAATAATGATTTCACAAGCCACACGTCATGAGCTCACGAGCCACATGTCATGGGCCAATGAGTAGCACTTCATGGGTCCGCAAGCCACACATCATTCGTCAGCAAACCACACATCATGGTGTGGCCACAGGTTGGGGACCCTTGACCTAAAGAAATATATATGCCTAGAAAGAGACAATATCTGGCATTGAATACAATATACAGAGCTGATGGCTAATAGAAGCAGACTTTTGTTGCCCTCGATGTACATTGAGTGATTTATGAGTACTTCCCATTGTTAATTTTGCCTCAAAAATGTAAATCTCATATGTAAAAGCCAACGATTGTACTTACATTAGCATAAAAAAACATTTTAGCTACAATTTCTTAATGCTCTGTGGATCGACCAGTCTATGCCTTTAGATACAATACTGATTTCCCAAATTAGCAAACTAACGTATATCACAGTCTAGAAGACGCACACAGCTGCACTCGTGAAAACATGGACACGGTATATTAGTGATAAGGGGTGGGAGGCAGGGACTGTTGAGAAAAGTGAACACTAGGATAACATTTTTCCACACGTAACATACAAAATCTTACATTGCAGCCCCACACAGGGAGGGAACATTTGTGCTCCCCCCTCCTACCTCTTTTCGCCCTGAGTGTTCTGGTTCTGTTGAGAGCCATTGGTTTGCAGGTCTGGGATATTGGCAAAGTCATCCTGCTCGGAGAGACCCAGCACCAAGGACAGCACCACCATGCGGCCTTCCCTGCCCACAGATCAAAGGGGAGAGAAAAGAAGGAAGAAAAGAGACACAACATAAAGGCATCAGCAAAGTAAGAATACAGTCAATTGTGAAGATGAAGGAACGTCAGCCTTCATTCCTGAATGAGCCATAGGTTTAGTGAAGGGGAATATAAAAAAGTGGTTACACAAGTCATGCAGGAGGGAGATTTAATGAAAAACACGCAGCAGAAGAAGAAGCAGAATACAGTTCTCATTACATTTTATATTTGAGCAATTCTTGAGCAGTGAATCATTATCTCACATGACGTTTTGGAGAACACTTGGGTGAAATAACACCTCTCCAAGGGTTTCCGTTTCTATCTTACTCCTCAAATAAAATCCTCTATATTATCTAATTCTAATTTCACATTGCTATTTTTGCATCTTCGATATTTCAAACCCTCTTCCGAATATCATATTTATTTAAGAATGTTGAGGTCAAGTCAGTTTTGTTTTCTCAATCTTCCTTTTCCCTAGGAGAGCTAGATGTAAAGTATACTAAATGTAAAAAAAAAAAACAGTAAAGATGCCCCAGAACTTACATTGTATTGATACTTAGGAAGAATAAAATAAGCCTTAGGGCCCAGTTAGATAAGCTGACAATGGCCACCGATCTTGTGCAGTTAGACAAGCTGACAATAGCCACCGATCTTCTGCAGTTAGACATGCTGACATTGACCACTGATCTTCTGCAGTTAGACAAGCTGACCATGGCCACCAATCTTCTGCAGTTAAGACAAGCTGACCATGGCCACCGATCTTCTGCAGTTAGACAAGCTGACCATGGCCACCGAACTTCTGCAGTTAAGACACACTGACCATGGCCACCGATCTGCTCAGTAGTGACCAGTGCTGTGGAGTTGTAGATGAGATGAATCTGTGCTGCACTTTACGTACATGCTCAGTAGTGACCAGTGCTGTGGAGTCGTATATGAGGTGAATCTGTGCTGCACTTTATGTACATGGTCAGTAGTGACCAATGCTGTGGAGTCATAGAAGAGATGAATCTGTGCTGCACCTTATGTACATGCTCAGTAGTGACCAGTGCTGTGGAGTTGTAGATAAAAAGAAACTGTGCTGCACTTTATGTACATGCTCAGTAGTGACCAGTGTTATGGAGTCGTAGATGAGATGAATCTGTGCTGCACTTTATCTACATGCTCAGTAGTGACCAGTGCTGTGGAGTTGTAGATGAGATGAAACTGTGCTGCACTTTATGTACATGCTCAGTAGTGACCAGTGCTGTGGAGTTGTAGATGAGATGAGTCTGTGCTGCACTTTATGTACATGCTCAGTAGTGACCAGTGCTGTGGAGTTGTAGATGAGATGAAACTGTGCTGCAATTTATGTACATGCTCAGTAGTGACCAGTGCTGTGGAGTTGTAGTGGAGATGAAACTGTGCTGCACTTTATGTACATGCCCAGTAGTGACCAGTGCTGTGGAGTTGTAGATGAGATGAGTCTGTGCTGCATTTTCTGTACATGTTCAGTAGTGACAAGTGCTGTGGAGTTGTAGATGAGATGAGTCTGTGCTGCACTTTATGTACATGTTCAGTAGTGACCAGTGTTGTGGAGTTGTAGATGAGATGAAACTGTGCTGCACTTTATGTACATGCTCAGTAGTGACCAGTGCTGTGGAGTTGTAGATGAGATGAAACTGTGCTGCACTTTATGTACATGCTCAGTACTGACCAGCGCTGTGGAGTCGTAGATGAGAAGAATCTGTGCTGCACTTTATGTACATGCTCAGTAGTGACCAGTGCTGTGGAGTTGTAGATGAGATGAGTCTGTGCTGCATTTTCTGTACATGTTCAGTAGTGACCAGTGCTGTGGAGTTGTAGATGAGATGAGTCTGTGCTGCACTTTATGTACATGTTCAGTAGTGACCAGTGTTGTGGAGTCGTAGATGAGATGAAACTGTGCTGCACTTTATGTACATGCTTAGTAGTGAGGCAGGGCTGTGGAGTCATAGATGAGATGAATCTGTGCTGCACTTTATGTACATGCTCAGTAGTGACCAGTGCTGTGGAGTTGTAGATGAGATGAAACTGTGCTGCACTTTATGAACATATTCAGTAGTGACCAGTGTTGTGGAGTCGTAGATGAGATGAATCTGTGCTGCACTTTATGTACATGCTCTTTAGTGACCAGTGCTGTGGAGTCGTTAGTGAGATGAATCTGTGCTGCACTTTATGTACATGCTCTTTAGTGACCAGTGCTGTGGAGTCGTAGGTGAGATGAATCTGTGCTGCACTTTATGTACATGCTCAATACTGACCAGTGCTGTGGAGTCGGAGTCGTGGAGTCGGAGTTGGAGTTGAAAGTAACGGAAATTGATGAGTCGGAGTCAGTGGTTTGGCTACCAACTGCACAGCCCTGGCTCAAACACAACAAATCCATGTCCTTTCAAGTCCATTATTTTTTTAATTTTCCAATTTCATTTTGTGGTTATCTATATCGGCTTATGATGGTGATAGTTTTACCCCTACAATACTCACCCATCTTCTGCCTAAAACATCACTCTACTGTAAAGTCTTTAACCTTCCCAAATTTGTTTCATTTCATCTTTTTTTCTTTTTGTCCGATACATGTTTTTTTTCCCTTTTACCTATCATTCTCCATGTTCCCTAGCTTTTATACATTGTTGTTTTTCAGTCCTTGTACCTAATCATAATACTAACCATGAATTATTTCCAGGACAGAAATGAAACAGTTTGCAAGCGTACAGCATATGACAATCACATATCACTGCAGGGTTTCCCATTAACATGGAATGGTAATGTATCAGGTGATATTTGACCCAGTTAAGTCTTACATTCCTCCAGATTGCAGTGAGGACATAAAAGAAGGTTCTGATGTAAGGTTAAAACATATAATTTCCAAGGTTGCATGCAGGAGCCCAATATATAAAGGCACATTACTCTTGGTGGCTCTTCTGCCTAACTCACCACACTCCCTTTCCCATTTACTGCAGTATCAGGGTGGGGAGTAACTATGATGTCTGCAAATATCATCCACAGGGTGACGCCAGCAGCCTAACTATGATGTCACTTTTTAGTAGTTAAATGGAAGCTATCACCTGAGTCATGCTGCCCAAATCACAGGCAGCATGAATCATATTCTGGCTCCAGGATTACAGTCAGGTATATTTTCTCTACTTTAAAGATCTGGCTGGGGCCATAGCTGGAGATGAGCCTAGTCTGGTAAACTGCAGGGAGTTTAAATAAGGTGTGGTACTTTCCCAGTTCACTGCAGAGAGCTAATTACTAATGAATGTCAAGTCACCCACTGTGAACATCATTGCCATCATCGCAAAGTGGGAGGTGTGTGGTCACAGTTTTTATTTTAAATGTGGTCTTCAATTGATTAAGCAGGGGTTTATCCAGTAGTGGAGAACCCCTCTAAGATATTCTAGATATATTGGTAAAATAATCCAAAGATGTCTTTTTGGTGGACGAAAGACCATTATGACCACAGCTAACTGCTAGAAGCGGCAATACTAGATGAAAGTCCTATGCCCCTCTAGCTCATTTTTACATGGCTCTATTTTAATGGGAAGCTATAATTACAAAATAAGCTATAGTTTAAAAAAGGTGTTTTTGTTAAATGTATGTAAAAAATAAATTTTGTCAATTTTTGGCAATAAATTTTTCCAGCAAATAGCAATTCATACTTAAATCTACAAAATAGGAGTCTTGGCATTTTCACGTTGGCCTCTGAGGCTTTTATAGGCTTCTTCTTCAAGTTGCTTCCGGAAACAATACATGTACATTGCCACAATAAACAGAATCTAACCCCATATTTTGTACTGAAGCATCTAATGAGCGTGTTTAAGTCATTGTGAAGGGAAGGGGAACAGGGTCAGCTGTGACATAGTCTATTGTGATTGGTGGATCCTGGGTTATCAGATGTTACTGGTCATTGTACTCCTGTCTCTGATGATAAGGAGCCTGATGAAAACTCTTCCTGAAAGGACAGGAAGTATAAGTCTAAAAAAGCCCTAGTGGTCAGAGTGGATTTAAGAAAAAAAATACAAGTACCGGTAACACAAAAACTTGATTTAAACAAAACGTCACTTTCTAATGACATTTTTCCTTTAAGAGCATCATTGACTGATATAGTTGGGCTATGTGGGCAAGAGCAGAATAATTATGCTGCTGTCGCTGATGTTTGGCAAAGATCACACTGATCAGACCGCTACTGATCAGGCATTGATGCCAAGAGGTAAAGGATCTGTTCACACTGAGTCTTTTTCCACTGTTTTTTTTAAGTGTAAGACACAAGAAAAAAAATGGTGATAAAGTTTTAAAAGCCATATGTTTAAAAAGACTAAAAAATGCTTGCATTTCCTTCATTGCTTAATAGAGTGAAAAAAAAGAATGGAAAACTAGGAAGAAAACCACAGATGCTTAAAATTTCCATGCAAAAGGAGAATTTCTCGAACCGTCTTTTTATTGAAAAATGGACGTTTTTGACAGCCAGAAAAAGATGTAAATGAATAGTAAATCTATTAAAAATCCATTGCACCCCATTACATTATAATCTAATCCATACTTTATGGTAAGAATTGTCATCTTTTTGTGGAGAGGAATAAGAAAAAGTCTTCCATTTCAAGCCTCTGACTACCAAATGTAATGAAAACATCATCTTTTTATTCCCGTGACCTGTACTAATATATGCACAATTAAAGCCCATTGTATCTCCATAAGCTACAATATGTCTCTCTCGAGACTTCCTTTTGGGATACAAAAAATAATGATTAATAATTATTCAATATTCAGAACTTTTTTTTTGTCATTTTGCTTTTTATATATCCTGAAGCGACCAAAAAGATCAGTTTTTTTCTTTGTATACTTCTATGTTTTTTTGTTATAAAAAAGTAAAATAAAATGTAATGGATCTGTTGATGGATCCTACTCATTTCTATAGAACTGAAGTTGATGCCATCAATAAGTTCATTTTGATGACAGAAATTGTGCTAATCTTTTTCTTTATCATTGATATATTGTTATGAGACCTATGGAAAATAAAAATTGCGGGCGCGCCATTGTGTAGAGATCCATTGGATAGATGTAACATGATACCTTGCTCATCATTAGCGTGGTTGTAGCAGTGGCGTCATATTAACATTACACGACCACTGCAGTCAATCACTGGACTCAGCAGTGATTCTAATCTAGATGGCACCAGGCTACTTAGTCCAGTGATTGCCTGCAGCAGTTACATGATGTCGATGTGATGTCACGGCTGCAGCCATTCCTACAAAGTTGATAAGTTGCAGCGGGTAGCCAATGCGAAGTGTCGGTGCGCGAGTACAGCTGTCTGTTTTATTTTTAAGTACAGGAGGCTAATAGAATAAAAATCTAAAAAATCAACTGGACAACCCCTTTAAGGCATTAGAGTACTATTTCAAATATTGAAAAAGTAACATTAGAATAAGGTAATTGACTAAAGAGAATGAAAAGTGGACTAGTTACTGTATTGAGGAAAATCTTTACACCTATTGCAACTTAAGTTTGCAATTATTACTTTTTTTTTTTGTTTATATGGCTGGAAGCACCCCTTAAAGGAAATCTGGCAGCAGGTTTTTGCTATGGAATCCGAGAGCAGCATGATTTAAGGGATTGAGACTCTGATTCCAGAGATGTGTCACTTACTGAACTGCTTTTGCAGTTTTGACATAATCTCAGTGTTCGCTGCTGCAGATCCAGCAGTTCTCTGAATGCTGAGCTGTGTATAACCTCGCCCACACCACCGATTAGCAGTTTTCTGTGTGAACTGTACATTGTCAGCAAGCAACCAATCAATTTTGGAGGAGGGGTTAAACAGATTAGCTGGACTGCCTGGCTTGTGACACCTAGTCCTACAGTGATAATCTCCTGCTGATAAAACTTGGATTGTATTAAAACTACAGCAAACTGCTAAGCAAGTGACACATCCCTGGAATCAGGCTCTCTGCATCTACAATTTGCTGCTCTTAGATTAAACAACAAAAGCTTTGTGACAGATTCCCTCTAATAGCACTACCTATTTTGTACATTTAAACCTCGCCATCAGGATAGCTGAGAAATGCTATCGTGAGGCACGGTTTTATAAGCACTGACCCTTTTTTAGGCCGATTCATGGGTCTTGCGAATAAACTAGGACTGTCAGCAAGTATGCTCCTTTATAATGGTTTGTCAACCTAGTATAGAACCTGAGGGGGCCGGTACATAACATAGAAACTCAAAGAACATCAGTTTCAGTTTTGGTCAAAAAGTTCCTTAAACAAAGCCCTAATAATCAATATGACACTGACTTTCTGACTGTGAACCGGAGCATAGGCTGGTATACATGCAAAAGTGTAGGAGCATGTTCACACTGTGGATATTTAACTGACAACAACTAAGAGGGTACACCTTGTCATGGTGGGATGGCGTTTATGCTTTTTTGATCAAAACAATGTTTACTAAGTGCCCTATGTTATTTATATGAACTATTGGTTTTTACTTACTTACTGCAGGGTATCTGTTCATTTTGTTTTTGTTTTAGGTTTCGTCTGTTAAATGGACTATTAAGCATGAACATGCTCCAACACTTTGCATGTAAACCAACTTATGCTCCGGCTCATTTCTTTGGTTTGGCTGTAATTTCTTGTTCACTCTTGCGGTGTTCCATTTTTTGAACCAGGCATTTTATTTAGGCTACTTTCACACTAGCGTCGGGCTCGGCCCGTCGCTGTGCGTCGGGCCCACGTTCCCGACGCTAGCGTTGTCTCCGCCGCACAACGGGGGCAGCGGATGCATTTTTCCAGCGCATCCGCTGCCCCATTGTGAGGTGCGGGGAAGTGCGGGGAGGTGGGGGCGGAGTTCCGGCCGCGCATGCGTGGTCGGAAAAAGCGGACCATCGTGAGCAAAAAACGTTACATGTAGCGTTTTTTGCTCCCGACGGTCCGCCACTGCACGACGCATCCGTCGCACGACGGGTGCGACGTGTGGCAATCCGTCACAATGCGTCGCTTCATGTTAATCAATGGTGAAAAAACGCATCCTGCAAACACTTTTGCAGGATGCGTTTTTTCGGCAAAACGACGCATTGTGACGGAATGCAGTTAACGCTAGTGTGAAAGTAGCCTAAGAAAGTACACCTTGTCATGGTGGGATAGCATTTATGCTTTCTTGATCAAAACAGTGTTTACTAAGAACTCCATGTTTTTTCAAATGCACTATAGGTTTTTAATTTGTTACTGTAGGTTATCTGCTCATTTTGTTTCTGTGTAAGGTTTTGCCTGTTAAATGGACTGTTAAGCGTGAACATGTTCCAACACTTTACACGTAAACCAACTTATGCTCCACCTCATTTCTTTGGTTTTGCTGTAATTTCCTGTACGCACTTGCAGCGCTCCTTTTTTGAGCTAGGCATTTCATTTATACAGCTTCTCAGGGACTAAACTAGTCAGGTCCCGATCCTGCTCTGTACTATCTACACTGAGGTCATCATACACAAGGTGAGGTTTTAATACTAGAGGATAGGACCCTCCCGATTGGGGTTCACCTTGTCGCGGTAGGTCTTTTAATCAAAACCAGTGTTTACTAAATACCCTATATTATTTATATGTATGTTTACAATTTAGTTACGGCAGGATATATGCTGGTTTTGTTTTTATCTTAGTATTTTTGGGATATGAGTAGAACGCAGTGTCAGTACTTTTTTTCCAGTTCTATAAGTGAATTAATCACAGGTGGCAGCTTGGAAAGCGGTTATGGTCTAAATAAGCGTATATTCCATAATGATGAGTTATAAACAATTGCTTGGCCTCATGAATGAACAGAGTGGTCGCCCATGTTATCATTATGGAGATATAGTGATGGTCAGTATAAACCCTGAATCAGAGAGCAGATGAGCTCCGTACCTTCTAACTTGGCTACTAACCAACAGCAAGAACATAGTAAATAGCAGCACCAAATTGGGATGAGAGGAGCTCCCGCCCTGGCCCTCACTGAGCGTATATATGGATTGTGACGGTCATAGGGCACGGGTTTATGTTCGGTTCCTCCTATTGACATGGTACGAGGCGCCGTTATTTTAATCTACTACAAGAAAGGATTAATTAACCTTGTGATCGAACAGTGCAGAGCTTGAAATATGATTCCTGCGAGTAGGCAGACATAAGGCTGCTGCTCGCTTGCTGTACAGCGAGTGAGACGCGGTGGAGCCACTCCTGCATTAACCCCTTTAGGATTTTGAATAATGAGGCAGAAGATGTTACAGGCGACGGGAATGGCACAATAGCGTGCCATGGTTATTGTTCTCCTGCCTGAAGAGGCAGCAGTAGTCAGCGGACCTCAGGATAAGCCAGCCATTGTACAAGAGGATAGGAAGCTATTTTAAGACACTTGTATGAAATAATGCATATTTTTAGATATGTGCAGTCTCACAAGGAAGAGAACAATGCACTTGGAAAATGTTAAATGCAAAAATGTTGACTATTTCACCACCACAGAAATAAAGTCCCAGACTTGTTGGCATAGCATAAGCCATCCAACGGTGCGAGGTAATGATAGTCATAGAGTAGAGTTGGTGGGAATCGATTCACAGGACCCGGTCCATCGGCCATGTCAGTGATCTGTGACTGCTGGATGGGAGCCCTGAGAACCGCCTCCTACCTGATGTCATCTGCAGCCGTTCTTTTGATTAGCTGGTCAGGTGCAAAATCACATGTGCGTCATGCCACAAGGATGATGTCGTGCCAGGCCGGTTAATCAACAGAAGAGCTGGAGATGACGTCAGGTAGGAGGCGATTCTCAGGGCTCCCATCCAGAGGTCACAGATTACTGAAGGAAATGTTCATTAAGCTGTGTACCCGCTATCTTTTATACATAATCCCCACCAAGTTATTGTTCAGTAAAAAGTTTATTTTGACTGGTGGTCTCACTCATTGAAGTCCTCGACATCTGGTCCTGGCCAACCACAGTCATCAATAACATGGAGCCTGTAAGGGCATAGCACGAGTTCACAAATCCAACCAGGACCCCCCATGTAATGTGCCAGAGTGTAAGACGAGTACATCACCCTCGGCTTCCACCTCATGCCACCATTCTTAGATAAATGGTACCATAAATTGCAAGGGCCACTCTCGGAATGCAGCAAAAGAATTGACACAATGCCGAGTTGGGAAAAGTAGAGTTAATGGCAAATGACACACAAATTTGGTAAGCTGTTTTTTTTTTCGAAGTGACTGATGAAGCCCTGTTGGTAACATGAAAAGTGGGGCAGGCTATGGCAGATGGCCCTCAGAGACCCACATCATCACGGCAGGACAGACTGTACCTCAGCACAACCTGACATGGCAGGAACGCCTGTGGAAGTTGAGATCCCAACCGTGGTTTTAAGACCACAGATTTACCTTTTCCCTTGACTTTCTAGATGTGAATAGAGCCTAAAACTAACCTAGTTCTTAATTCATTTGCAAATTATAAATGTCACTGCCAGGTGGTGATTATATCAAAGACTAACAGAATATCTGTTGCCTTCTTTGTTTGTCCTGTGATTCATCTAACAACATCTGGTAAATTCACTCGAATGCACACATTTTCCACATGAGATATCACATGTATAAAATCCATGCTGCCAGGCCTAGGACTAGTTGACTGCTATACTTTTCCAGGACAAGATAGGTGGCTACAATGAATGGAAGGTGGCTAATTAGTAAGTAAGCCGCAGATAAACAAGCTGGAACCAGCAATTTCCGAAGGTAAAGGTAAAAAATCATGAAGTTTTATGGTGACTGAGCGCTATGGCTCCCAAGTGTCCCCATCTCTGGTCTTCATAGGCTCTGTTATGGCAACTACCAGGCGTGGAAATGTTAATTAGTGACTTTCTGATAGCTTTACAGCCCTTTCATTATTGAATTTGTCCATGTGAAACTGATTTTTATATGCAAGCAAATTTCCAAACAAGAGGAGATGTTTGCGTCCAAAATGACTTTAATGAAAAACCAAGCCTGGTACTAAAAATTGATTGAGTTCACAGGCAGCCAGCAACCTGCTTGGATTTAGATTAGTCTGAAACTGGTTGTATTTTTTCAATCAATTGATTAAACAAAATACAATTAGCAACATAAACTGGCGCTGTAAGTACATCCTATTTTATAACCGCCATAATTAGGCCTTCTGTATATAACCAAGCGGTACATGAATGCTGTATGGAGGCACACAAAGTCCCTGTGGCTATATGGTGCCACATGCACCACACACAGTCCCTGTGGCTATATGGTGCCACATGCACCACACACAGTCCCTGTGGCTATATGGTGCCACATGCACCACACACAGTCCCTGTGGCTATATGGTGCCACATGCACCACACACAGTCCCTGTGGCTATATGGTGCCACATGCACCACACACAGTCCCTGTGGCTATATGGTGCCACATGCACCACACACAGTCTCTGTGGCTATATGGTGCCACATGCACCACACACAGTCCCTGTGGCTATATGGTGCCACATGCACCACACACAGTCCCTGTGGCTATATGGTGCCACATGCACCACACACAGTCCCTGTGGCTATATGGTGCCACATGCACCACACACAGTCCCTGTGGCTATATGGTGCCACATGCACCACACACAGTCCCTGTGGCTATATGGTGCCACATGCACCACACACAGTCCCTGTGGCTATATGGTGCCACATGCACCACACACAGTCCCTGTGGCTATATGGTGCCACATGCACCACACACAGTCCCTGTGGCTATATGGTGCCACATACACCACATCTGCCAATGTTATTTTCCCTGAAAGTAATAACTGGGTATCTCATGGACATGTATAAAACCAGAAATACAGCAGAGACCCATTGACTTCATTAGATACTGTATTTCAAAACTGTACAGACCTAAATTATGAATGCAGGAGAAAATCTATTATCAGGTTTTTGCCACTTAATCTAAAAGCAGAATGATATAAGGGCAGAGGCAATGATTCCAGCGATGTACAGTTAGGTCCATATATATTTGGACAGAGACAACATTTTTCTAATTTTAGTTATAGACATTACCACAATGAATTTTGAACAAAACAATTCAGATGCAGTTGAAGTTCAGACTTTCAGCTTTCATTTGAGGGTATCCACATTAAAATTGGATGAAGGGTTTAGGAGTTTCAGCTCCTTAACATGTGCCACCCTGTTTTTAAAGGGACCAAAAGTAATTGGACAATTGACTCCAAGGCTATTTCATGGACAGGTGAGGGCAATCCCTTTGTTATGTCATTCTCAATTAAGCAGATAAAAGGCCTGGAGTTGATTTGAGGTGTGGTGTTTGCATTTGCAAGATTTTGCTGTGAAGTAAACATGCGGTCAAAGGAGCTCTCCATGCAGGTGAAACAAGCCATCCTTAAGCTGCGAAAACAGAAAAAACCCATCCGAGAAATTGCTACAATATTAGGAGTGGCAAAATATACAGTTTGGTACATCCTGAGAAAGAAAGAAAGCACTGGTGAACTCATCAATGCAAAAAGACCTGGGCGCCCACGGAAGACAACAGCGGTGGATGATCGCAGAATAATCTCCATGGTGAAGAGAAACCTCTTCACAACAGCCAACCAAGTGAACAACACTCTCCCGGAGGTCGGCGTATCAATATCCAAATCTACCATAAAGAGAAGACTGCATGAAAGTAAATACAGAGGGTTCACTGCACGGTGCAAGCCACTCATAAGCATCAAGAAGAAAAAGGCTAGACTGGACTTTGCAAAAAAACATCTAAAAAAGCCAGCACAGTTCTGGAAGAACATTCTTTGGACAGATGAAACCATGATCAACCTCTACCAGAATGATGGAAAGAGAAATGTATGGCGAAGGCGTGGTACAGCTCACGGTCCAAAGCATACCACATCATCTGTAAAACACGGCGGAGGCAGTGTGATGGCTTGGGCATGCATGGCTGCCAGTGGCACTGGGTCACTAGTGTTTATTGATGATGTCACACAGGACAGAAGCAGCCGAATGAATTCTGAGGTATTCAGAGCCATACTGTGTGCTCAGATCCAGCCAAATGCAGCCAAACTGATTGGTCGTCGTTTCATACTACAGATGGACAATGACCCAAAACATAAAGCCAAAGCAACCCAGGAGTTTATTAAATCAAAGAAGTGGAATATTCTTGAATGGCCAAGTCAGTCACTTGATCTCAACCCAATTGAGCATGCATTTCACTTGTTAAAGACTAAACTTCAGACAGAAAGGCCCATAAACAAACAGCAACTGAAAACCACTGCAGTGAAGGCCTGGCAGAGCATCAAAAAGGAGGAAACACAGCGTCTGGTGATGTCCATGAGTTCAAGACTTCAGGCAGTCATTGCCAACAAAGGGTTTTCAACCAAGTACTGAAAATGAACATTATATTTAAAATTATTGAATCTGTCCAATTAGTTTTGGTCCCTTTAAAAACAGGGTGGCACATGTTAAGGAGCTGAAACTCCTAAACCCTTCATCCAATTTTAATGTGGATTCCCTCAAATGAAAGCTGAAAGTCTGAACTTCAACTGCATCTGAATTGTTTTGTTTAAAATTCATCGTGGTAATGTCTATAACCAAAATAAGAAAAATGTTGTCTGTCCAAATATATATGGACCTAACTGTATCACTCACTGGACTGCTTGATGTAGTTTTCCTATAAGCAGGAGATTATCATTAGAGGACTAGTAAACCTGCTGCCATGTAGTCCAAACACGCCTCCACCCTTAATTGGCTGCTTTTTGCCTATGCTTTGTGTACACAGAAAGCAGCCAATCCGTGGTGTGGGTGGGGTCATACAGAGCTCAGCAGTCAATGAACTGCTAGGTCTGTAGCAGATAAAACAGTGATTTTATCAAAACTTCAGCAGGCAGCCCAGCAAGTGATATATCTCTGGAATCAGGGTCTCTGCTCCTAAATTATACTGCTCTCAGATAACATAGCAAAAACTTGCTGATAGATTCCCTTTAAATCATCTACAGCCAATAAGGTATTCCTATGAGCATCAATCAAGTTATTACAAATAAGTTTTGATTTTTTTCCATTACGTCCACTATATAGTGAACATTGTGCTTATTTATGGATCCACGCTACTGCATTTGCTAATCCAAGGACATGCCACACTCTCCTGGCAACATGTCTCTCGTGTGTTGCGGGGGCATCTGGATGTTTTATTTTCAGCTATCCACACAGGAGGCCACAGCCTGATTTCTCCTATTTATGCATGTGCACAGGAGCTGGGACTGGGAAACGTTTCTATGGCTCGTCCTGGGTGTAAATCCTGCTGTTATGTTTTCATGAATATGTATCGCTGACGGCATGGAAGCCGTTTGACACTTTAACCCATTCACGCCTGTGAATATTTCCATCGTACTGTGCAGAGGGTATTGTATATAAAGGTACAAGACGTGCTCGCTTTAAAAGGAGTTGGCTTAATTATTTACAAGGGTTTAGATGGCCCAAGTAAATCTCTATCCACAATTTAAAAATGAATGGAAGTTATTATTAGTATAAAAGAATTATTTCTATTAAAAGGGATCATCCCACCAAAGTATTTATAAGACATTTCCCCTTTAAAGGAAGTTTCTGGTTTATAAAACTTAATTTTTTTGGAGGGGGAGCTTCCTGATTGTGGTTGGGTAACGAAATCTACTTCTCAGCACCTTACCAGTTAGGTTGATGGATTACTGGTCACATCCATGCATTACATGGACAACTTTATATTGCAATCACCACTCCAGTGTTTTTTTTATTGCAGAGCTGGAGTGGCGCAACTAATCAAAGCTATCTGCCAGTAGTATTATATTTTCTAGCTGCTATCTTCAGCTCTTCACAGCGCCGCTCTGGTCCCAGGCCACCAATTTGTCCTACCGCAACTTCTGACTGACTGACTGAAAGTCAGAGGTAACAGTCACAAGCTCTTAGTGTAAGTCTACGAGACCCTCGTTCTGGCTCTCATAGACTTACATTGAGTCGTGACTTCCGGATAACCCAGCAAACACTGGAGCGATTCAGCAGGTCACAAACTACTGGAGGAACAGGAACAGAAGAAGACAGTGACTGGTAAGTATAAGACTGGGGCGGTGTGAACCTAGATTAATAGCACCACTCCAGAGATGAAATTAAAAAAAAAACACTGGAGTGGTGCTTTTACCAAGAACTATGTCATTCCTAATTTTGTCCAAATTGGTGATTTGGGTGAATTAAACACTTCTTACCAAAAATTTCTGGTTTCAGGGAGTCTAAGAGTCCTTTTATGTAGGGTGACCTGGGGCACTAAATGAAAAACGATCAGCTGCTTGTTTCCTGATTATTATTTAATAGCCTATTTAAATAGGTAGACTACCCCTTCTACATGCACTGGATGATCTGCCATAGGCTGCTCAATGGGTATAGGCTGTAACTGTTCTTGATAGCGCAAGTCCTGTTTACACAGCCAAGAATGATGATCTGTATGCAAACCAAAAGATCATTTCACACGATGAACGTTTTGCTTGTTCGTCAGGTGACCGACATCCTGTTCAGGCTGCAAGTTTACCATGAAATGAACCTTCCTGACCATGCTTGTTATGATGATTTTAGAGTGTACATGGCCCTTAAGACTTTGTTCACATCTGCCTTTATATCCTCCATCACTTTCACATTCTTCCTTATAAGTCATTGGAGTCCATTGACAGCCGATAAAAGTGAACCCCCAAAAGGTCACATCCTCAGCACTGGACATATCCTTTATTTCTGCTTCCGTTCCATGTGAATAAGTACCACGGTGTATAAATCAACATGCTTTAACTGGATCCACTTGTCCACAAAATTGCAAAGGTTTGCTGTATTTATGTAAATTTCGAGACATTTCATGAAGCCATCTCTCTTTTCAGAGTAGAGGGAGCCAAAGCGGAAGACTTACCGGTGCGGATTTGTGATTTTGCTTTGGCTAAATAAGATGGATGATGTGTATTGGATTCAATTAAATGCATCCTGATTGGCATGGCATGGTGATCACGCACATGGAAGAGAAGATCTTACCATTCACCATATCATCACCTTGTGTTTCCGTGAGATTGCTCATTCTGGACAGATTAGTTTGCCCAGAAATATTTCATTATTGTGAGTGCCTAAAGGTCCCCATACAGATTAGACTAATGTCGGCAGAACCCACCAATATCAGTTGACAGTCTAATGTGTATGGTGGCCCCTACAGATGATTGTTGGGGAAGTTAAGGATCTGTCATCTCTGATTTCAGATTGTTGATCCTTTTGCTCTTTTGAGATAAGCCAGGAACACAGGATCGCTGGTCAGAGTGAGTGCTCCTGTGTTTGTGAGAGTTGGGCAAGATAGCTGACGGCCAAACGTTCAGTCAACTGATAGCTATCTAATGTCTATGAGAAGGCTTAAGGCCGTCCATACATATTAAATGGCGGTTGGGTGAACAATGCTTCGGTCCACAGCCACTTCAGCCGACTTTCATATAGGGAGGAAGGCTCGGCTAAGTGGTCTTGTGTTCTCTATGAGAAAGCCACTGGTCCATGTGTCTTCTTTCAAGAGAGAACAATTCGATTGGCAGTCTGAAACTGGACATGCGTGATCTGCATTTCTTCCAACCATTAGTTGTCCGACATTGCCATACACATTAGACCGCCGGCCCAATTCGTCAATATCGGCAGGTTCTGCTGACATATCAGGGTCCTATCACTTTAGCAATGTATATTGTGTGAACCTATTACATAGGCTGTGGTGATCTAGAATGTCTTTGGTAAGCCATTAAGTTCCATGCTATCACCAATAAATCCATCAGATTCAGTGTTATCCATGATCACAGCAGTATCTAATGGAGCTTTAAAGAGAAGCATCAATTACTGTACATCTCCATCATACATCTATCAATAAATTCTGCTGGTTAAAGCAATTAGAAGAACATGAAACCATGCAGTATCACCAAATGCAGAGTGCCAGCCATGGAAATGAGAACTAACATTGGACATAATTCTATGACACTCCGAGGCTCACCAAGATAATTCTCAGTGAATGGCATGAAATTCTGAAGAACTCTAGATTCTTCTGCTTAAAGAGATGATACTTTGGCCATAGCTTTTCTGATAACAGCCCTGATTTAGTCGCCACTTATAGTGACGTGCCGCAAAGTAGAATGTTAAAAGGAAAGGATGCAGATGGCAGATTAATAAAGCGTATGTTTTTCCTTTAAAAGTGACTGTGCACCTTTAATGTAGACAGAATAGAATGGATGAAATGAAGCCGTGCTCGGAGGAACAACAGATCTCTCTGTTCCTGATACTTTCTCGTCTGGCCAACACACTAATTGTTCTCTTTCATGTAGAAGTCTCTGTTAATTGATGAGATTAAAGTATAGAACACGTGTTTTCGGCTTCTTTTCGTAACCCTAAGTGCAGGCGACAAGCCCTGTCTGGTCACAAAGCAGACTGGAAACACAATTATTAATTTCCAGGCTGGGATGCGGGGGTGATTGTTCTTTGCAATAACAATAAAAGAAGAAAATGGGCCAAAATATGAAAAGGCGTATTATTGAGAAAGAAGCAAGAGGGCTCTTACTGTCACCGCTTCCATCTGAAATGTGACTTGAAAGGTCATCTGGTCTTTGAAAAAAAGAAATATTAATCATTAAATGCTCACTGAATGGTGGAAGAGGAGAGATAGAAACTTCCAGCACATTTCTTTAGGCTTTGACTCATTTTGAAGGGATATTCTCAAGTTTACAAGTTGTGTTCTCTATAACTGGACCCATAGGGTCATTGATGTGCACAGCCACTGGATTCATTCTTAATGGGACCCCCAGAGATAGTTGAGCGCTGCGCTCGACTGGCCTGCAGCACTCCTTTAAGATTGAATGGAGCAGCGGAGCACATGATTGACCACCACTCCATTCAGAAGATTCCTGGTTCTTGGGATCGGTGGTGGCCCCAGTGGTCACAATCAGGAAGTTAATACATATCATACAAATAGGGGATAACATCCAATCTTGAGAATATCCCTTTAATATTTTGTTTTGTTGAATTTATAAAGTCCATGCATAACCTCTACTCATACACTCTATTGGAGCTGATGGACATCATAGCAGGTGGTCCACATCTAGAGACATATTTTTATTAGCCATACCTTATCTCCCGATATCTTCCCTCACATAATCTCCGGTCCTCCCAAGACCTCCTTCCCTCCTCCACACTTATCCGCTCCTCATCCAACAGCCTCCAAGACTTCTCCCGAATATCCCCCATCCTCTGGAAGTCCGTCTATCAACCACATTCGGATCCTTCAGACGGAACCTGAAAACCCATCTCTCCAGGAAAGCCTACAGCCTGCACTGACACCGCTTCCCCATCATCAATACCGGAGGTACTGCCTCATCAACACCGGAGCTCCTGCAACCCCCAACCTACTGTCTCCTTCCCCATAATCCTGTAGAATGTAAGCCCGCAAGGGCAGGGTCCTCGCCCCTCTGTATCAGTCTGTCATTGTTAGTTTGTTTACTGTAAGTGATATCTGTAATTTGTATGTAACCCCTTCTCATGTACAGCACCATGGAATCAATGGTGCTATATAAATAAATAATAATAATTATTATCATTCATTCTAGGAAGCTAAGCTCATCCATGAAGAACATGGATGGGCATTGGTTTAAAAGACCAGCGTGTGATTCTCCATTTCCTCTTCAGCAGATACTGCAGGTATTATGGTGCATGCAATGGGCCTACCTAAGACATGGATAAGATGGTCCACTGAGACATACTGGTGTTTCTGGGACATCTCTGCTTCTATCTCCATAATGGTGTAACTTGATGCTAATTTTCTGGCAAAATCCCCATCATGGCCACCAAATATCATAGATTTTTTTTAGTATTAAATCTTCTCATATGGGCAAAAAATACCTTTTGGGCTCCCCTAGGCTCCGGGGCTAGGATATAACCCCTGCACCCTTTATAGTTATACCCTGCACGAAGGATCACACATGATCAATTCCAGCATGTCTGATCCTTCTTTTCCATGATATTTACCAATGGAGATCTACTAATCCTTCATTATATACAATCGTTTATTGGCAAATCCTCTCCAGATCAGCAGTTTCTGCCAAATCTAACCTTACAAAACCTAAGATAGAAACAAAATGAGCATATAGCCTGCTGTAAGTAACTGATTAAATAGTAATAGTAGATATAAATTACATAGGGTACTTAGTAAACACTGTTTTTGATCAAAAAAGCGTAAAAGCTGTCCGACCGTGACAAGGTGTACCTCAGTCAGGATGGTCCTATCCCCTATTATTAAAACCTCACCTAGTGTCAGGCAACCTCAAAATGGATGGTGGCAGAGCAAGACTGGGGTCAAACTTATGTGTATGACCAGCTAAGGCTCGGGTTGCGAGATGACATGCCATTTTGCTGGATATTGGCCCCCTCCCACCCCCAAAAAAAAATTAATCGATACTGTAGCTCATAAAAAAACCATCATATTGCATCTTTGTCGGTAGAATCCAGAGGTGTAAGCTCCTTCGACTGCTGCAGATCTGGTAACAGGCTACTTACCTACCATGTAATAATTAGAATTATGCCCGGATGCCACTGCTACTCATAGAGACATGTGCCTTTTTAATATAAAATAAAAAAAAAACAATAAGTTGAATCAAAAAGTTGCATCACATGACTTGAATAGAGTCGGCGCCTGAAAGTTCTGTTGTGAATTAATTTCGTGATCCTCATCTCATGATTCTGTGCAGCGTCATACAGATATATTTTTATCTGCAACATGATACATTTAATAAAAAAAAGATTATTCTATTGCTGCAAACTCTGAAATGATGGTGGTTACCCGTTTGGTAGATCTGATTATACCTAAAAGCACAATGTGTATAATGATAATTGCAGTTATGTACAGGATGAGTAGAGCGCTACTTCAGTTTGGATGAATAGCTGGGTGGGTTCCCCCTTCTCCCAATGTGAAACATTACTGAGGCTGAATGGGAAATGCTCCCTCAGTCGCTCCGCACGCTGCACTGGTAATCACAGCGAGCTTTCAAGGCCACTTTCTCTGTAAGATAACAAATGATGCGAGATATGTAATTATAGATAATACACACGTGTATCAGTCAACAATCTGACAACTAAATCAATTTGAGTAATTTGTTTTTCCAAAACAAATTTTAGTTTTACATGATAGCCGCTTGCAGGTCGGTCTGTATTCCCTATGCTACCGGGGAGATGTAAAGGGCAATTTTACCCACTGGCTGACAGTCTCATTCGTAGGGCACAACACGGCTTAAAGATAATGTACCATTGCAAAATCACCAAATATTTTAACAGGTTCTTATTAGAAACATCTATTTTTTCATCTGCTTAGGTGGCCTTTTTCTTTGTGACTATCCATATAATTAAATCCTGAATTATTTGTATTTTTACACTGGTTATTGAAGTACAGTCAATGGGCTGACAAGTCCTGTTTTCTGCAGAATGTTTTCTAGCTTTGCTGTATATATTGGGAAAGAGTTAGCGGAGTTATCTCAGTGTTATTAAAGGGAACCTGTCACCAGAAAAAATGCTATCAACCTGCAGATATGGGGTTAATCTGCAGGTTAATAACATTATTAACCTTCCCATCACCTGCACTTAACCAAATGCTGCTGGAAGAAAATTAACTTTATTCCCCTTGCAGTGTTCCGGTTTCAATCACGGGGCTAGGGCCGCTGCTGCTTCAGCCACCGGCCCTGACTGACACTCCCTCTGCATTAGGGCTAGCTGTCAGTCAGTGCCGGGGTGAGGTTACAGCCGCTCCATATACTCAGAGGGGTGACTGAACCAGCACTGCCCCCATGACTGAAACCGGAATGCTGAGGGGGGAATATAAAGTTCATTTTCTCCCTGCAGGGTTTGGCTATGGTAGGTTAATAATGCTATTAACTTCAAGATTAACTCCATATCTGCAGGTTAATAGTGTTTTTTTCTGATGACAGGTTCCCTTTAAGTAGAGGCTAAAATAAGGCAGAATATCAGCTCTACGCATACAGATAAGGCTCATGATGCTAACTCATTAAGATTGGCATAGTGCATGCTCACGTTACGCCAGTCTTGCTGGAGTAAAAGGCTTTTTTCATACGACTGCTGCAGAGACATCACTTCAACATCAGTTGACCTCTGCAGCCAGTCACTGGGCTCAGAGGTCTGGTGCCATCTACATTAGCATCTCTGCTGAGTCCACTGCAGTCATATCAACGATGGAAAGCCAGTGCTGGAGCGTCATTGGGTAAGTACAACTCTGTTTTATATCTCTATATTAATATTTCTGAAGTAAAAAAATCCCATCACTTTTGCTGAATTTGCTGAGCTTCAAACTATCTTGAAAACGCCAAAAGTCAAAAAATGTTTGCACAACTGTTCGTTGCACAAAAAATTTAGCAACTTTCCAACATGTTTTACCCCACTTTTCTGGTGAAAACACTTTAAAGGGACTCTGTCACCTGAATTTGGCGGGAACAATTTTCAGCCATAGGGGCGGGGTTTTCGGGTGTTTGATTCACCCTTTCCTTACCCGCTGGCTGCATGCTGGCTGCAATATTGGATTGAAGTTCATTCTCTGTCCTCCATAGTACACGCCTGCGTAAGGAAAGATTGCCTTGAGCAGGCATGTACTACGGAGGATAAAGAATGAACTTCAATCCAATATTGCAGCCAGCATGCAGCCAGCGGGTAAGGAAAGGGTGAATCAAACACCCGAAAACCCCGCCCCTATGGCTGAAAATTGTTCCCGCCAAATTCAGGTGACAGAGTCCCTTTAATGAATCACCTCTATTGTTTTGTAAGGGATATTGATTCTATAAAAACTGTCCCTTTAGACCAGGGTCAGACAAGCATAGATTCTCTCCTCCAAGAGAATCAGGTCGGTTATGGTAATGACATTCTGATCAAACGCCGATCCGAGTTTAATCCAAGTGTCAGCTTCGTGTGATCCGATGGAGAATCATAGCACAAATGAGGAGAAGATGCAAAACACAATTTCTCCATCTTTTCCATTGTGTGAGTCAGCGGAAACTGAACTACACTCGGATGTCATTCGAGTGCATTCCGATGTTTTCCATGCATCCATAAACTTGAATGGATGAGTGTCTTCAGATTTTGGAGTGAAATCGTTGCCTGCTGCAATTATTTTCACAGACAGATTTGGTCAGTGGACAAAATCGGTAATCAGCACTGACCCATTAAATAATATTGCTCTGAGTGATATCTGTTAAAAAAAAATTGCACAGTACTCGTCCAATAAATACGGTGGGGTGAGCGAGCGCTCAGTCTTCTAATCACTGCCTCCATTCTGCTGAAACTGATCACATCTGCTAAGTAGGGTGCTTAGAGAACCCCTATAAAAATTAAATTGCTTCTCCATTCTGCAGAAACTTAAGTTAAATGCAATATGCTAATTGAGGTGCTCAGTGCACCCTTGGTGTGGCCAAGAGCTTCAATGAACCGTTCCACCCACTGGTTTTGCATCTCCCTGCATCCCTCAGTGGTGACTGACAGCACCGACTTGCCTAGAGTGTCTGCAGAAATAACTCAGGGCAGACAGAGCTGTCACTCACTAATGCCGGAGAAGGGGACATGCAAAACCAGAGGGTGAAAAATGCAATGATCCTCTTGGTCACACCAAGGGTGCACCTCAATTAGCAAATTAGAGTCAACTTTAGTTTCTGCAGAACGGAGAAGCATTTCGATTTTTATAGGGGGCTTTATCACCCTATAAGGCTGGGTGCTCAGTTTACCCTGTTTGTTGATGTAACACAATCCCTTAAAGATTTAAAATCTTAAGTATTATGCCAAATGAAACCAAAGTCTACAAGATTCTTTTGTTGTATATTAGCAAATAGTCAATATGGCAGAAATCCCAATTAGGGTATTAGTTCTAGTAAAGCTTGTATTTCGAAAAGGTCAGTCTGCAGCAACAGATACAACAGTTAGTTTTGGCTCAAGATACCTATACATAAATCTCCTTGTGCCAAATGCTGCCCCTTTAAAGGGAAGGAGATGAACTTCTCATCTTGTCTCATGGATGGTTCACCCTTAGAAAAAAAGCCATTAGTGAGAAGTACTCCCAGAGATGGGCGTCACATATGGCTTCTGCTCCATGAATCACAGCACAAGGAAATATATTCATGGTTAGTATTTCCAGTATCATTCCCTATCTATGTCCTAACAGTGGTGGAGACGGAGGAAGCAAGAAAAGAATACAAGGAAATGTCAAACAGTTTGGAAGAAATGGACAGTAACTTACAGGAAAGATTTCATGTCCAGACCACGATTGCGAATCTGACCGACCACATGGTCCCAGCTGCCTGGGTTGGATCGGTTCCTGATGCCAGCTGTCCTGTGCTTGGATCCAGCTGAGGTTGGTGGCCGGTTCTGGCCTGTGCGTTGGGAGCGGGGATTGCTGGTGTTACTGCTGCTGGATGATGGAGGTTGTTGCTGCAGCTGGAGCTGCCCCAGACTCTGGCTGGTGGTTGGTTGGCAGTGATTGTGCTTTTGGTGGAGGCTGAGAGGTTGCTGGAGGCTCTGCTGGCGAAGCAGTGTGCGAGGACGTTGACACTTTAGGTCTCCCCCAGAGATGGGAATATGATCAAGAGTAGTGGCTGCTGGCAGAGTAGGGTCTTCATAACTTAGACAAAGTATAAAAGAAGAAAGAAAGGAAAAAAGGTGAAGGATAGGCAATGTAGGGTGAAAAGTACATACCAGACAGAAGTCAGTTCAGAGAATACATAAGAATCAGGAAGAAAAACTGGAGACGACAATGATTAATAACCACAAGGAAAATGTATCCAAAGAAGATTCCAAATAAAAAATCTGGTTTATCGAAATATCCATTAAAAAAAAACCAGCCTGGCAAAATAGCAAAACATAATTGTTCTCCTGTGAGTGTTTTTTGCCAGGCTGATTTTGTAATAGATATTTCAATAAACGGGATTTTTTAATTGGAAACTTCAGCTACTTTTTCCTTGTGGGCACGATTTGCTTGGCTGAGCCAATGGACAAATTGAAGTTCATGTGAATTTTCCGATAGTTGGAAGCTGAAGCTTTGAATTCACTTTCTTTTCTTATATAGTTAGAAATTCCCAGATTATTATTCACTCTTTCTTGATGAATTTTTACATTCACTTTACAATGACCACCCGAAGCTAATAACAGCCCAGACCGTGCCAGGAGTCATCAATTTACAGCTATTGAAGACTTGTGTCAAATTTATCAAAAATAGAGGGTGTGGGATGACACATTTGGCAAACTTTTATCTTTCTTTGATCACCTCCTAGCTGGCATACATGTACACAGATGATTTTCATGATACAATTGTACACATAGTTTGTAAAGATTCACCCTATTTTACCATACCCCTTTCTCTTCAAGGGGTATTCCCGTCTCAGACAGCAGAGGTGGGTCCTACCGGTCTATTGAGAATGGGGCTCAATTGAGGTGACCAGAAGTCTTCTCCATTGACAGCAGAGCATGATAGGGTCCCATTCTCAAGATAGATCGGTAGGACCAATCCCTGCTATATATTTATGGCATATTTATGGAGCTGCCATAAACGTACGAGATAGGAGGGCCACATTAATTCTTTAAAATTCTGTAAAAATGTCCAAAACAAAACTTTCACTGTATGTCAGACACTCCAATTGGTTGTATTACCTAGCTTATGTTTTCTTACTACATCTCCATCATATCATCCTGGGCAGATATCTTAATGGGGTTGGCCCATGAAAACTTTTATCAGTTATTTATGCACAGGATAGATGATAAATGTATGATTGCTTTGACGGGTCAGGGCTAGCACACAACACAGATTAGGCTTGGTTTAATAAAGAAGACTCCTAGGTATTAGATCCATATGCACTTGGGGCGCAATAGAAATGTATAGATTGGAATGACATCCAAAGTGAAATATTTTCACTCTATGTCTTATCAGTAAGGTGACAATTGTTTTTGTGTTCTTGTCTTTCCTGAGTCTCAAAGAACATACTTTAACCTATAACATGAAAGTAGCATTAATAATATAACTTTCATTACAAAATATTGAATTTTTCTCAAATTATTTGATGTAAAAATGATTATACCCCACGTCAAAACCTATTACATATAGTATTTTTTATGACCTTCATGATTTTTAAGGACAGCACCAAGTCTTCTAGCCATGAAATTAATAAGTTGGCGATACATCACATCATTTCTCTATTTCCATTCTTCAAGAATGACCTCTGTTAGAGCCAGGATGCTGGATGGAGAGTGATGACAACCTGTCTGTTCAGAATTCTCCATAGGTGTTTGGTTGAGTTCAGATCAGTAGACACTTGGCCACTGAATCACTTTCACTCTACTCTCCTTCAGAAATGCAACAGATATTTGATTTGGATCATTGTCCTTTTGGAAAAGTACTCGTCTACCAAGGGCATGGAGCGATGGCGGCATCTTCACATTCAATATAGAGCAGTACATCTGTTAATTCTTGATACCATAAATGAAATGTAGCTTCCAGATACCAGCAGCTCATGCAGCCCCACATAAGGACACTGCCACCACGATGTTTCACTGTAGGTGCCATGCATTTTTCTAAATTCATTTTTCCAAATACATGGTGCCTAGAGTGAAACATGGTGGTGGCCATGTCCTTATGTGGAGCTGCAAGAATGCTGCTGATGTCAGGAAGCTACATTTCATTGATGGCATCATGAATTAGATGTACTACGCTACAGTGGCATGTAAAAGTTTGGGCACACCTGGTGAAGATGAGAGGCCTAAAGTTAAAGATGACACATTTCCGTTGTATTTTAGGCAACAAAATATATATTTTCATATTTTACATTTTAAAAATTACAAAAGGAAAATGGGCCAATTCCAAAGTTTTGGCACCCTGCATAGTTTGTACCTAATAGCAGTCCCTTTTGAAAGTATCACTGTTTGTAAACGCTTTATGTAGCCAGCCAAGAGTCTTTCAATTGTTGTTATTTGGAATTTTCATCCATTCTTCCTTGGAAAATTCTTCCATTTCTGTGAGATACCTGGGTGGTCTTGCTTGCGCTGTTATTTTGAGGTCTAGCCACAGATTTTCAATGACATTCTGATCTTGGGACTGTGAGGGCCATTGTAAAACCTTTAGCTTGTGCCTTTTGAGGTAGTCTATTGTGGATTTTGACTTGTGTTTAGGATTATTATTCATTTGTAGAAGCCATCCTCTTTTCACCTTCAGCTTTTTTACAGATGGTGTTATGTTTGCATTAAGAATTTGTTGAAATTTCATTGAATCCATTCTTCCCTCTATCCGTGAAATGTTTCTCATGCCATTTGCTGAAACACAACCCCAAAGCATCATTGATCTATTTCCATGGTTACCGGTTGGCGAGATGTTCTTTTCTTGACATTCTGTGCCCTTATTTCTCCACACATAGCTTTGAGCATTGTGGCCAAAGAGTTCTATTTTAACCTCATGGGTTCACAGGACTTGTTTCCAAAATGCATCAGGATTGCTTAGATGTTCTTTTGCATAGTTTTGAAGCTGAATTTTATGATAAGGATGCATTAGAGGTTTTCTTCTGATGACTCTTCCATGAAGGCCATATTTATACAGGTGTCTCTGAATAGTAGAACAAAGTACAACAACTCCAGAGTCTGCTAAATCTTTCTGAATGTCTTTTGCAGTGAACTAGGGGTTCTGATTTGCCTCTCTAGCAATCCTATGAGCAGCTTTAACTGAACTTTTGCTTGGTCTTCCAGACCTTATCTTGACCTCCACTGCTCCTATTAACTGCCATTTCTTAATTACATTTCAAACTGAGGCAAGGGCAATTATAAAATGCTTTTCTAGTTTCTTATAGCCTTCTCCTGCTTTGTGGGCCTCCACCATTTTCATTTTCAGAGTGCTAGGCAGCTGCTTAGAAGAACCCATGGCTGCAATAAATTTTTTGGCACAAGGTTAGAGGAGGCTGGGTTTTTATAAAGTTTGGAAATTTGCATTACCTGGCCTTTCCTAACAATGATAGTGAACTAGCCATAACCCTAACAGGCTAACTAAGGTCTGAAATCTTGACCAAAGTTATCTGAGCATAGAAATATCCAAGGGTACCCAAACTTTAGCATCGGCCTATTTTCCTTTTTGGAATAACTGTTCACAATAAAAGTAATTTTCACCAGGGGTGCCCAAACTTTTACATGCCACTGTATATTGAAAGACAAGATGCCAACATCACTTCGTGCCCTTGGTAGACGTGCACTTTTCCAACATGAAAATGATCCAAAACATCAATTGCTTTCTGAAGAAGAACAGGGTGAAAGTGATTCAGTAGTCAATTGTCTCCTGACCTGAACCCAACCAAACACCTATGGAGAATTGTGAAGAGACAAGATGTCATAATTCTCCATCCAGCATCCTGTCTCTAACGGAGGTTGTTGTTGAAGAATAGAAAAAGATAGATGTTACAATATGTCATCAACTTGTTCATTCCATGCCTAGAAGGCATGATGCTGGCCTTAAAAATCATGGAGGTCATACAATATACTAGATGTAGTAGTTTTTATGTGGGGTGTGTTCATTTTTCGCCAACTAAATTTGAGTAAAACTGAAGATTTTGTATTGAAAGTAATATGATTAACTTTACTTTCATGTTTTGGGTTAAAAAAATGTATGAAACATCTTTTCAAAATTTTGGAAATTCTTCTTGTGTTTAGTGACATGTTGATTAAAATTGACTTTTCATAAGGACTGTACTCATTTATGCTGAGAGCTGTGTGTCAGTCTCATAGATGATGCTTTGTGCAAAAAAAAAAGAGCAAAAAAAGAGCATGAACCACACATCCCAAAATCATACGTTGATCTAAAGCCGCTAGGCAAAAATTTAAATACTGAACATGAGGTTTTCAGTTTAACATTCTGATCAGACTGTATGAAGCCCACTGCCCCTTCACGGCAAACCTCGTAGTGGGTCCTAACGCCCTAACGGAGCGGAGCCGTGCGTCTCATAGATGATCCCTTGAAGGTCTCCATCCAAATTACTGCCTGAAGAAATAAATATGGTAACTAAAAAATAAATTTTTGATCTAATTTACAAATTATATGTATCCTTATTTTTTTGAGCACTGATAAGACTCTAGATGATCAGACACCCACCAATTATGACATGTCCTATCAATATGTTCTCCCATGTTATCAAGGAGGAGGGGAGAGCATGCAAGCCACGCGTCAGTGTCCTCCACCAACATACGTCAGCAGGGTAGTATTTGCCACTAGGCACTTGAGGGTACGTGCCTAGGGCGCCAGGATGAGGAGGGCACACTTGAGCAAGTTTTTTTTTTTTATAAAGTCCGGGGTCAACCGCCATGCATACAGGATAGGAGGATGGGGGAGCCGAGCCATGCATACAGGATGGGGGAGCCGAGCCATGCATACAAGATGGGAGGGGGGAGCCGAGCCATACATACAGGATGGGAGGATGGGGGAGCCATACATACAGGATGGGGGAGCCATACATATAGGATGGGAGGATGGGGAAGCTATGCATACAAGATGGGAGGGGGGAGCCATGCATACAACAGGGGGAGCCACACAGAGCAGGACAGGACGGGGGAACCACACATACCGGGATAGGGATGAGGGGACAATACGTATCCGGCTTATACTCGAGTCGATAAGCTTACCCAGTTTTTTGTGGCAAAATTAGGTGCCTCGGCTTATATTCGGGTCGGCTTATACTCGAGTATATAGGGTATGTAATATATACACATGTATGTGTGTGTTGCTATATATATACTGTATACAGTATATATATATATATATAGCTTTGTTGTCGTGAAAGAAAGAGGGGCCCCAGACACATTTCTTGAACAGGGGCCCCGAGCTGTCAGTGTCTGCCCCTGCCCAGGGATAAATTGTACTCGCATCTTACAGAAGTGAGTACAATTGAGGCTCTGATTGCCGGGTCAGAGCGACGTGAACAGCGTGATCAGATCATGTGGTCACGCTGCTGACGTCACTCACTCGCGCTGCAGAGGCGAACGCTGGTGGTAAGTGGAGCAGAAGACACCGAAGATTAAGTGCATGGGGGGAAAATTGGAGTGGAGATGGGGGATTTATTATGTGTGGGGACAATTGGAGTGGGGATGGAGGGATTTAATGTGAGGGGGAGAGTTGAGGACACAAAATGAAGAGCAAAGGGGGAAATGGAGAAACAGTACAGGGGAATGGGGACATGTATGAGGAAACAGTACAGGGGAATGGGGGGCATGTATGAGGAAACAGTAAGGGGGAATGGGGGGCATGTATGAGGAAACAGTACGGGGGAATGAGGGCATGTATGAGAAAACAGTACGGGGGAATGGGGGGCATGTATGAGGAAACAGTACTGGGGAATGGGGAGCACGTATGAGGAAACAGTACAGGGGAATGGGGGGCATGTTTGAGGAAACAGTACTGGGGAATGAGGGGCATTATGAGGAAACAGTACGGGGGAATGGGGGGCATGTATGAGGAAACAGTACAGGGGAATGGGGGCATGTATGAGGAAACAGTACTGGGGAATGGGGGGCATGTATGAGGAAACAGCATGGGGGAATGGGGGGCATGTATGAGGAAACAGTACGGGGGAATGGGGGGCATGTATGAGGGAATGGGGGGCATATATGAGGAAATAATATGGGGGATGGGTGCAGACAGTATGGGGAGCGAACGGGGGAATGTATGCGGACACAGTATGAGTAGCGATGTGAAAAATGTATGTGGACAGAGTACGGGGAGTGAGGGTGATGGGATGTGTGCAGACACAGAATGGGGAGTCAGGTGAGCAGGCAGTATAGAAAGTGAGGGGGGAAAAATATGAGTAGACAGTATGGTGAACAGGGGGGATGTGAGAAGAGACAGTATGAGGAGGGAGGGGAATAGTGTGAGGAGACAGTATGGGGCAGAAAAGTGAGTGGGGGCAGAAAAGTGAGTGGGCACAGAATAGAAACTGAGTAGTGGGGGCGTAGCATGGAGAGACAGTGTAAGGGCACAGCCAGGAGGGGACAGTATACCAAGGAGGGGGAGTGTGATGAGAGAGTACAGTATAAATACTGGGCCCTATAGGGGGGACACAGTGTGAGAGGACAATATGAAGAGGGGGCCGGTATGGAAAGGAGAGGTCAGTGTGAAGAGCATATACCATGTGGGGGTCAAATTTTGTGCAGACAATATAGTGAGGGGCAAGCCACACAGCCGCACACTGAGCAAGGCGCCGGAGCGCCGCTCTACAGCCCACATTACCACGCCACTAGCAGTCTCGGGTACCTATATACCAAGGGTCCCTCTCTACATGTTCTACCCTCTACCCTGGCACCAAACAACCAAGTAACCCTATGACTAAGACCCAGGAGGGTCGAAACATTGTTTTTTTTTGTGTCAAATCATATCACTTCACTGCTTGTGGTTTATATTTCTATTTTGGAATAAACTGTGAAAACACGTTTTGCAAACTAACGAATAAGAGTGTGCGGTGAATCTCTATTACTACAGGTTTGCAATGAGTCTGCAGTCATTCTTTGTGACTGCAGACTTCTGAGTTCTCACAGTGCGCACTGCACACTGTCAGGATTCTCTCGTGCTGGCGATTTACATTAATGCAGTCACATGCTGACTAGACATATGTGGCCTCACTCAGTGAAAATGAACTGAGCAAGGCCGGGCACGTCTAGTCGGAATATGGTCAGAAGTATACAAATCGCATACTTGTGCTGATATGACCGTCCACCGGCAAAGGAGAATCCTAAAAGTGTGCAGTGCATTCGTTGTGAGAATTCAGAAGCTGCGATGTCAGGATTCAGCTCTGCAGGTTCCAGTAGTCATCACATGGACACTTCACTCATATGCGATTTTCATACAACGAGCTTCTCTTCTGCTTCTCTCAGTTTTTCACTGAACATTGAGAGCATTAAGGAGAGGAGCTCATGGTTACATGACTAAGTGTGCAAATCGCATATGTCCTGGGGGGGGGCACCAAAATGAATTCTTGCCCCGGGTGCCAGAAACCCTAGATACACCTCTGCCGGTATGCTACTGCGAGTGGTGATTACCGCGTCCGGTGGAGGGATGTCTGTGCACAGGCAGTGAGGCACGGACTGAGGGTGTGCACAGAGAGAGAATGGAGACCCAGAGACTGCCCGTTCCTGTCTACGCCGTAGCCTGGAGCCCTCATTATCAGAGGAATATGTCAGTTAATAAATTGTTTTTCTAAAGCTTTATAGTGTAGTTGTAGGTCAGAGGGATGGTTAGGGATGAGCTAGCAAGGTGCAGAGACAGGTAGTGATGGCTACTTGTGGACATGTGCGGCACTTGCGGTTTTACACTTGCGGTGAGACAAAAAAACACTGCTAGCAGCGCTTTTTTCCATCGCTGCAAGTATCGCATTTGCCAAATCGCGGCAAGTGCCGCACATGTCTGCAAGTCCCATAGGGAATGAATGAGGCCGAACGTAGTTGCCGTAAGTGATCTGCTACGCGGTAGATGCGGAAAAACTGCCGGATCTGCTGCAAAAGGCGACTTTCACATCAGTGATTATTGCCAAAGTCACTGCCGATAGTGTCATACTCACCAATGGGGGAGGCAGCACTAAAAGTGCCTAGGGCAGCAGAAACTCTAAATACAGCCCTGTACGTCAGTGTCCTCCACCAACATGCGTCAGTGTCCTCCACCAACATGCGTCAGATACATGGGCAGAGTGCATGCCCTTCTGATAACTTTGCCCTTGACTAAACACAATGGCAGATTTGACATTTTCATAAAAAGCTGGAAGCCAATTGACATTATCAGATCTATGTAATTGACTGGAAGTTACAAGAGGACGATCATCCCTTCCTGCTAAAAGAATATACAGTCTCAGGCAACCCAAAGGTTAAATGTTGGTTCTCTCTGTGTGCCCTGCAATCGGAGGCACGTTTGCCACATCGGCAGGTGGTGAGTGGGATGTCAGTGAAAGCTTTTTATAGCATCCCTGTAAACTCCTCTCACACCAAAAGTCTTCTGGGATAGGAATGAAAAAAAAAATCTAACAGTAAAGTAGGAGGCTGCTCTGTTTTCTGGGTAGGCAGAAAGGGAATAAAACAATTATCTGCACCATATGTACTGAATCCTGTAATATGGCATGGGTTCAGATATTACAGATAACACGCCAAACACATATGCTATACAGAAGGAACCAAATGTGCTGTAACTTTAGAAAAAAAGTATAATAGATATGATGAGAGATATCGATGAAGTCATGGACATGTGTGAATGGTTTCATGAACCCCAATTTCAGGTTTTTGTGAAAGTTTATTCCAAATGTGTTTTCGCACTTTGGCAATGTCCACAGTTCATGGCATAAATGCTTTACAAATTGGGGCACCCATCATTGAGATCTGAACTGATTAAAAGAATAGGGGTTCCCTGTCCATTGTTTTGAAAAACAAAAGCTTTTGGAAAAATCCAGGAGGACACAGTAGATCGTGGGATCTCCAGAACATGCCGTAAATGCCTGAAGTGGAGAACCTACTATAGGCTTAAGACCCACATATTTGGTGCGCTTTATCAGCTGTGTACTTTCGTGCACAAAATTCACAGCGTGTTACCATTCCAGCAAAGTGGATAGTAATTATACAAATCTCATCCCCATTATTATTTTTTATGCTACAGAATCTGACTCCTGGAGCACTTTTGAAATCCGCAATATGTGAATTTCTCTGGTATACATCTGTTTCAGGTCTGGGTTTGCTCCCTAGATCCCGATCCAACAAATTTTCTTGTGCTCCACGTCAGCATTTGCAAGTGGCCCAGCATGCTCCCATGTTTTGAGCTTTCTAGGCCTTAATCAGGTCTACCAAGACATACATCTGTGTCTTGTTATTAAAACTTTTAGTTTGCCTGTGCACAGTTCCCTGTCTCTGGTCTCCAGTACGTCTCTTGGCTGCTTGTGGCTTCCAGTTCCTCAGTTACCTGTCTGCCTGCAGCATTCAGTATCTCTGCAACTAGACTACAGTATTCAGAACACCCGCTGTCTGCCTGTGGCTTCCAGTTCCTCAGTTACCTATCTGCCTGTGACATTCAGTATATTTGCAACTAGACTACAGTATTCAGAACGTCTTCTGTCTGCCTGCAGCTTCCAGTTCCTCAGTTACCTGTCTGCCTGTGACATTCAGTATATTTGAAACCAGAGTACAGTATTCAGAACGTCTTCTGTCTGCCTGCAGCTTCCAGTTCTTCAGTTACCTGTCTGCCTGCGGCATTCAGTATCTCTGCAACCAGACTACAGTATTCAGAACATCTGCTGTCTGCCTGTGGCTTCCAGTTCCTCAGTTACCTGTCTGCCTGTGACATTCAGTATATTTGCAACCAGACAACAGTATTCAGAACATCTTCTCTCTGCTTGCAGCTTCCAGTTTTTAAGTTACCTGTCTGCCTGCGGCATTTAGTATCTCTGCAACCAGACTACGGTATTCAGAACATCTGTCTGCCTGTGGCTTCCAGTTCCTCAATTACTTGTCTGCAGCATTCAGTATCTCTGCAACCAGACTACGGTATTCAGGACGTCTCCTATATGCCTGCAGCTTCCATTTCCCCCGTTACCTGTCTGCCTGTGGCCTTGGGTATCTCAACAACCTGTCTGCGGTCTATAGTACATCTCATGGCTGCCTCTAGCTTCCAGTCCCTCAGCTATCTGTCTACTTGTGGAGTTCAGTACCTCTGCAAGCTGTCAATGGTTTTCAAGACGTCTGTCTGCCTATGGCTTCCAGTACCTCAGTTACCTGTCTACCTACTCATTGTGTGAACTTAGCCTTACAGCTTTTGTCAAGTTACACATAAAATCCAATAAATTAATATTGCCATTGTTTCCAAACTTGCTACTTTAGTCAGCCTTTATGTAGGCTTTGCTTTCCTAATAATCAACCATTATAAAAGTATATTCACTTTTTACTTGCATCGTGCATCCTGCATGTTTTTGCTATGTAATCTGACAGCAGCATGGTGTAGGGACAGAGACCCTGATTCCAGAGATGCATCACTTAGTTTACTGGGTGCAGAAGTTGTGATAGGATCACAGTTCTCTACCGCAGATCTAGCAGAGTTCGGAATGCTGAGCCCTGTATAACCCCACCCACACCAATGATTGGCAGCTTTTTGTGTTCATTGTATAGCAACAGAAAGCTGCTAATCACTGGTGGGGGTGGAGTTATACAAAGCAGGAGGACTAGGAGGCAGGAGACAACTTGTCCTGTAGTGATAATCTCCTGCTGATAAAACAGATTGTATTGAAACAGCAAAACAGAGCCCAGTAAGTGACACATCGCTAGAATCAGGGTCTCTGCCCCTACATCATGCTGTTCTCAGATTACATAGCAAAAATCTAACAGATTCCCTTCAACTGTTAGATCAATGTGGGAGTCCCACTAATTGTGTGGTTAAAAGTAGCACTAAATGAAAAAGGCCCGTATCTCTGGAATTGTATGGCGGATTCTAAAGAAACAAAAACTGGAATACTCTGGGCAGCAGGAGGAAAAAAAATAAAAACTGTCCACTTTTGACCTGGAGACAAGTCTTTCTTAAGTGCTTATATATTTTTTCTAGCAGGAATTAGATATGCTAGTGAATTCTCGTCGTTGCACGGACTCATAAATAAATCCTTCCAGTAAAGTCTCCTATTGTACCCAACATCAACAGGTTTCAATAAAGAAATGCTACATTAATCGGCTCTTGACCTGAAATGTCAGCACGTCTGAACTAAACTCTCTGCAATGTGAGTCTACATCAAAATGCCAATTTGATAGAAGTGCTCATTTCAATCAGCGGTGCTGGGGACGGATCTGCGAGAATTTCAGGCTAAAAAGAATCGGTGAGATTGGATCCAAATCAGTGACACACGGCAAATCAACCTGGGCAGACAGGCTCGAAAGTGGGAAGATGCAGGAGCTGATTGGAAAAAGAAGTCATTCACTCCAGATGCATCATGTCCATATCCTGGGACTTGGTTACCAGATGTCGGCTTTACCCTGAAGTAATGACATCGCCAGGGCGAAAGAGGACAGCGCTTTCTCACCCTGTGACGTTCTCATTCGGCACAGAAAATGGTTCACACAATAAAATTGTAATAGTCTAAGAACGTTAATTATATAATGTATCCTCTCGAGATAATCAGTTACTCATTACTGTCTCAATTATACAGGCACGGTACATGTGTACAGCTATGGCGGCATGCAGAGATCGAGAGCCGGGGTGAAACAATTGTGTTTTCAGGGGTTACAGTTGCACCCAGACCTTAAGCCTCTGGTGGCCCAAAAGGTTCTATTTACAGATGGGAATTTTTTTTTGCATGACCCTGGTTCATTGGCCAAGTCAGCACTCCAGGACCGCAGGACGGGAGACTAACAAATCTCTGTAACTTCTGGCATTTCCGGCTTCCGTCCAAGGTTCACAAAGTACAGACCTGGCCAGTGGACTGGAGTCTTTCAAATCAATCTCCCATATCTAGTCTGTTTGGTCAATATGAAAAGACCAACACTATTAAAGACCCTGTTGGAGATTTTACATTGGGGCCCATGAGTTTTAAAGGGGTTATCCAGGACTTTTTATATTGTTCATATGGGGATAAGCACTTTTTTAGAGATAGTTGCTAATTACATGCCTGTGCTGCCCTGCAACGATCTCTCTTAGCTCAAAATGCTCATGGACCGCTCCTACCTGTGATTCTCCTGCTTCCTGTGAAGTCACATGGACAGAGCAGTTCCTTCTCTTCTGCTCTGCAGACAGGGCGTCACCGCCGTTAGGTTAATTGACAGCCAACTTATTCCAACGCAATAGGGAGCCAGCTGCCAATCAACATGGCATCAGCAGTGACGCCCCATTGACAGAGCAGAGTGGATGAGAAGGAACTGCTTTGTTGACGTGACATCACAGGAAGCAGGAGAATCGCCAGCAGGAGTGGTCTGTGACTGCGCTGAACTGGATAGATCGTTATATGGCGGAACAGGCAGGTAGTTAACCGATATGTGCTTAATCCAATAGGCACAATTTTAAAAAGTCCCAAAAGACCCATCACATGAACTCACAGGAAGCAGGAGAATCGCCGGCAGGAGTGGTTTGTGACTGCTCTGATCTGGATAGATCGTTATATGGCAGAACAGGCAGGTAGTTAGCTGATATGCGCTTAGCCCAATAGGAAAAATTTTAAAAAGTCCCCAAAAAAACCCTTTAAGTTGCGCCACTGCTCCTGAGGCTGAGTACTATTGACATCCAGACACTCCATGTGTTGCTATATGCTTTCTCTATATGGTGAGATGATCCCTTTAAGTGAATCCTGCCTCTGTAGAAAATGTTCTTTTTTCTAAACCAAGGCCAATCCTTTTAATTGTCTGTAATTTAAGGAAACATGGTTCCCACCACTGGCACGTGACAAGTAAACCTTGAGAAGACATGGTAAGTAGTCCAGTCCAACTCATTGTGAAGAGTCACAAACAATTCTCTGCCGACGATTAGTCATTATTATGATTTCTGCATTTTAGTTAATTAGTTCAACTGATCCTATTAAAATGCATTCTTGTCAATCCTCAGACATGTTTTATGTCTCCCTGGTATGGAACCACTATAATCGCCCGTGGCAGTAAAAATAAAAAAATCACACAGCAGCGCTGCCTCGATGAGAAGCATTAGCCTCGAGAGGTTTGGAACCAGAATGTACAAATTTCATTGATTTCGGCCTTTGCATGCTGACAACACGGTGTTAGATATATTGGCATACTGATCAGAGGCTGCCCCATCTGATGGAATTTATACACGTTGGTGCCAGAATTATTTGGCCTTTATTGGCTAAATTCAATTGTCATCTAACCTCTCTGAGTAGCCTCCGCTTGCCTCCAATGCTGCAGACTAGTCAGTGATTTTATCCACATCGTAGCCAATGAACAGCATGCTATATGCAAACTCAAATGCAAATTTTGGAAATGCATGGGTTAAATGGAATGAAAAAAAAAAGTCTGCATCACTTTTGTCCATGATCTTTGTCTGGTATTGTAGCTTAGCCTCATTTACTCAAATGAAATGAGCTGCAGTACCCGGTGCTGCCTATGGACGAGAGTGGCGCTATTTGTGCCCAAAAAAAAAAGAAGCAGAACCTTTTCTTATCTTGGATAACTCCTTTAAACGATTATATTCTCTAAACATTGTTTCTCCTTGCCTTGATTTGTAAAATCTGTCCTGCAACTTCATTGAAAGTGGTTCTCCACCTATATTTACCTTTTCTAAAAATCCAATTAGTGCGACAGCAACAGCTAAATGTTTGATTTGGCTATTTCCCTTCTCTGATCTTAGCTTAGTGTTAATTCAGTCTTGAGCTGCAAACATATGTTAACTACGACGGGCTGGTTGCAACATTGTGCTGCCTAACAATTTCCTTTAAGAAAAAAATCAGATTTTTTGGCCTAAAAACAGCACAATGTCTATCCATGGGCTGTGTAAAGTATCACAGATTAAGAAAATTTGGTTTAGCTGCAATACCAAACATGGCCCACGGACAGGAAAAATGTGGTTTCTGGGAAAAAAAAAGGTGATTTTTTTTTTTTAATTCTGGAAATCCGCTTAAGCCTGCATTCACACTGGCGTATACAAAAATGGTCCCATTCTCATCCAGGAGAGGGGGATGATTTCTTTTCTCACTTGTCATTTGTGTGCTGTCTGTATACAATCCCTTTTTTTTTGCTCAGCAGCTATTAATCTTTTACAGGACCCTATGATACAAAACTGCAACGTATCCGTAAAATCAGAGGCCGCACTGATGGACCGTACGGCATGCGATTTTTCGGAGTTTAATCACAGCATACTGCGATTTTTTCCTCATGTTTTTTCCTCATTTTTCACTTGTCCGATTTATAGGCTAGTGTGAACGAGCCCTAAAGGGAATCTGTCAGCAAGTGTTTGCTATGGAATCTGAGAGTAGCGTGATATACGGGCAGAGAGCCTGCTGTAGATGTAGTAATGCTCAGAATGCTGCTATCTGTATAGCCCCGCCCACACCACAGATTGGCAGCTTCTTGTGTACACTGCGCAAGCTGCCAATCAGTGGTGGGGGCGGGGTTACACAGATTAGATGGACTGGCTTGCCTGGGACACCTAGTCCAGCAGTGATAATCTCCTGCTGATAAAACACTGATCATATTGAAACTACTATTAAAGCTGTTAAACAAGTGACAAATCCCTGGAATGAGGGTCTTTGTCCCAACATTATGCAGCTTTCAGATTAAATAGAATAACCTGGTAACCGATTCACTTTAAGAAGAGGAGTATGTGCGGCCAACAATCACTTTGACAGTAATCAGGTCATGGCACTCCTCATCTCAGCCTGCATTATAAATCTGAATTTTATACACATATAGTTTAGGTAGGGAATTCTCTTTACCCATGATCTGAATATAAAATGTTCATAAAAAAACAAAATAATATTAAAAGTTAATCCTATCTGCAAGAGCATATTAATAGTAAACAGGAGTGGACACCATGATAAATGTTTTCTGTACAAAACAAATGTTCTCTGCATACAAACCTCAGAAAAATAAGGATATGGAGACAAAGTACTATTATATTATATATATTTGCTTCAGGACTGGCCTGGAGCTCAGGATCCTTTGCATAATTTCTCTTTTAATATTATGTTTTCTTAAGTTTTAAAAATCCAACTACTATTTCTATGGACACATGTTCTTCATCTACTTTGTTGGACCTACTGGTGTAACTGGTGTTGGTCACGAGAAGAAGAACAACAGGTAGGCCCATTGCATTGTATGAATGACCTAAGGGTTTTCTTTTAGTAAAATGTCTCCTAAAAGTGAAGTTTTTGGAGAAGAAAGATGGGATGTCCACTTGTTGAAGTGGCTTTTAGGAAATTTTGGTTGTTGAACTTCTTGAACACTCACTTGGTTCTGAGATTCCCGGATGCCAAGTGACTCTGAACGGTGTGCCAACGACCTCTTCCTGGTTTTCCCAGGCCTGGTTCGCTGTGATGGCTTTGGGAAGACATACTGATCTTCATGCTGTCGTTTCGAAACTGCTTGTCCCCCATCCGACCATCTTTATCCAATAAACCAGAGGTGCCACATGCAGCTGATTTACTACCAGACAATACTGTGCCACTGAAAAAACGCCCACGTGCAAAGAAAGGACACGCAAATGTGAAGACAGAAACAAACAGTGGCGGAAAAAACATATACACACAAACAAAGACACCAGATAAAAAAAAAAGAGAGAAAGAGAGATAGGTCAGCTCTGCAAACCAATAGCATCATACAACATATACAAAAATAACCCAAATCATCTTTCGTTAGAAGAGGGAGGAAGACGGCAGCCTGGGTATGATGACGGTAAAAAGTTCCACATCTCAAGAAACAACATAGGGTTAACATGGAGAAAATCTGTCGGGAGAGGCACCAGACAGCTAGCCAGCCACAGGAAGAAAGAGGCGCGTTAGTGAATCAGACCACACAGTGCGGATGTAGAGCACACTCTGCTTTAACGGGCAACCCTTCCTGGCATTGGGTGGAATAGGAGTAGAGGTCGAAGGGAGACTAGATAGGAGGTGCGTCTGTTAGAGGAAGCTAGGATGGGTTGCTCGTCTCCATGGCTTATCCGCCCATGGGGGTGAAGTGGAGCGAGGGTTAGAGGAGAAGGTGGGAGGAGGCGTGTGAGAGGAGTTGGGGAGTTGTACATACTCACTACATACGACCATACCAGCCAATAGAAAGACTCACTTGAGGGCCAGCCTTGGGTCACCATAGGGGGCGTAAGGTGAAATGTTTAGGATAAACTCCTTTGGAGGGTAAGAGCTCCATTTCTGGTGGGCTGTGCTGTCATTGTTATTCCAAAAGTCTTTGTCTAGATCACTAAATTGGCAGAAAAAGAGAAAAACAAAAAAAAGAAATACTAGAAAAAAGCCTGAATCCCTGGTATGGAGCGAACGAGGAGGAAGGGAGTTAATGTCACATAGTGGTCTGAAAGTGTTCGGGAGAGACATGGAGAAGAGAAAGACGTTTGTTTGTTAATTAACGGATCCAGGTACTCTGGAGGAGAGGAGAGGAGGCAAGAATTTAACATAGGAAGGTTGAGTTGGCGGTGCAGAGCAGATCCTGAAAGCTGAAAGAGAGGGAGGGAAAGAGAATGCATTGATTATGTCACCCAGAAGTGTCACCCCTTCCCACTCCTTTCGGTCCCCCCTCCCCCGTTTTACTTGTCACAAACCCAAATTAATTACACTCCTCTGTGCAACGATCTTCGCACTCACAATCTGAAGAGAGAGGTGCTTTAAATTAAGAGGCTGTTAAAAGCCGCTTTCATTTCTGCCAACAATAGAGGGCGTAGTGCACCCGCGGGTCACAAATAAGGCGTCATTGGAGATCAGAGCTGATCAGTGACTGACCCTCCTGTTCATTATAAAGTTGCAGATTGCTCGTGTCCCCTAACCTTTCAATGGATTTTCTCAGGCGCTATAAATAGAAGCTACTTTAATTACGGTAAAATCAGGACAAGAATAAAAGGTTTTCAGAAGCGGCTAGTGAATCAGCCGGCGTTCCGCATCAAATTGCCTGCTTAAATACAACGCTAAATGCTGTAATCTCAAGGATTGTCATTAGAAATCCCCTAACCCAGAGGGCTTAATAGAAAAGACGAGCGTTACGCACTGATTTACCCCAGAATAATGGGCTACAAGATGATTTAGGTGTGATACAATCAAACTCTGCCGACCCACTCATATTTTTGTGTAATTTCTTAATCAGTTGCTCCTCGGCGATTGCTTGTTTGCGGTTGGATACTTATGTTTCATTGATGAGGAAACAATGAGGTCTTCGTTATTAGTGTGCGCACGATTAATCAACCTTGGAAAATCAGGAGCGAGCGCCACCAAATAACACCCTATCGAAGAGATGTTTACTACCGCTCGCTTTGTGACTGCTAGGTAAGTGCTGATTATCTGAAAGAATTCTCATAGAATTGTTCACCCATAGGATATGAATGGCCAGAGTTGTGGAAATTGCATGTATAGATTTGGTTGTGACAGTCTATGTAAGGGTGGGACTGTCATATAACTTCCCCTGAAGACAACAATTGTAGTGTGAATATTAACATGTGATATGTGATTCTATTGTGTTTTGATGGTATAATGTAAAATGCATAGTGTTGTAAGTGCCTATGGTAACTCTGTACACTCAGCTCAGGGGTAGGAACATTAGGGCAGATGGGCAGTGGTGGGCCTATTAGTGTATAAGTGATAGGTATAGTATAAGTATTGATAGTATAGTGTTAATGTAGGAAAGTAATGCAAGTGCAATGCAATGTAGGTGAAAGGATAGATCGTCCCAGCAACAAACTGCAGGAACAGATACAGTTAAATGTTTGTGACCAGCCCAGCATGAGAGGGGACTAGTAGGATTCCTGGTTTAGTCAGTTTGAGTTAGTGTGAGGTTAGTGTGAAGTTCAGATTCAGAGTGCAGTGGGCTGAAAGCACATGGAGAACATATTCTGACAGCATGAGGTCATCCCAAATTTCCTGTGGACCTTCCTGTAATATCCAGGGTCTATGGCCCAAACTAGGCACTGAGGAGTGTGTCTCGATCCCTTCCACCCAGACAAAGTCGAACGGGGAACCACATGAGGGAAACCAAGGGAATTTCACGAGTGCTGTGGGGCCGGATGGGCAATTCCTGTGGCTGACATGAGGATCGAGTGTAGGAATAGTCCGAGCTGAACGTGACCAGAGGCTTGAAATATACTGCATTAATGATACTGGAACTGGAAGGTGCTGTGTCCGAAACTGCGTGTTAAAGACTGTTGTATCTGAACTGCCCAGTAAAGTTGAACTTGCTATAATGAACCGGGCGTCCCCTGATGCGTGTGTGGCTGGTCCTGGACCAATACCGGACCTACATTGGTTTCAGCATTAGCTGCACTACCATGACATGGAATCTCAGTGAAGGCTGCACATCAGCTAGGAAAGTACTAACATTATTTTTCTTCAGCTATGGAGTAAAGTAGCTGGAGTAGATCCTATGCCAAGAATATTTCTGTTCTTTTAGGAAGTCTGCATGCACACATCAGTGTGACACATCTGTGTCCTGTCTGTTTTTATTGGACAGAGAACTGACCCATAGAGTTTCACTGATCCATTCACTCACCAGTTTTAAAAATAGATCATTGTCTCCAGATCTATTCTCATTACTTTTGCAAATCAGACTAAGCCATTAAAGTCTATGTGCATCCATATAAAACAGGTGAGACATGGAACACTTACATGGAAGATCTGAGTGTCATCCATTTTCATCTGTTAATGGATAAAAAAGTTCAGATAATCTACTTGTTTTAGTGAAAAAAAACGGATGAAAAAAACATGTGACTAGGATGATAGCAGATAAAAAACCTAAACGGTTCCTTTTTCTCAGATGGTAACACACGGATGTGTGAATGCAGCCTCGGGGCTGTTTCAGATGTCTGTGATAATCCGTCCAATGTAGGATCACAATCCACGGGCCGGCTGCACATCTCCTGATCTGAGCGTGATACCGTCATATATTTCTATAAAGCTGTCACACTTGGATCAGGAGATGTGCGGCGGCCGGCCCGTGGATTGCGATCCGACATCGGACCGATTATCAAGGACATCTGAATCAGCCCTAAATCTGAGTTAGGGTTAATCCCCGAAACCCACAAAAAATTGTCATCTGCAAATATCTCCTGGGTTCCTACACAGTGTGACACTTTCTGACTGGTCTTTATAAGAACTCCTTGACCTTGTCTGTAATGCAGTATGATTTTTTTATGGTGGTGTTGTTATAGGGTTGCCATTGAGATGCTATTGTACTTTCCTATACATCTCTACTCATATTAATACATACGCAGACATTTTCTGATTAATTCTGTTTAAATCCATCAGAAATAATGGACCCAGTATGGAATATCTCCATGCACACAGATTCTGATGGAGCCTTTATGGCCACCCATGGAGGCTATACGGCTCTGAAGTAAACGATCTGTCATGCCCCACAACTTGGGAATCATACAGTATTGTATTGTCATTGTGTTGTTGTTATTCTGGTATGCAATTAAGCTTGCCTTTCAGAAGTTTGCACCCCTCTCTCCCGGTAGCCCAGGTCTGATTTAAGTAACCCCTCCCTTCTTCCTCCTGTGTCAGTGTTCGTTAGCCATATTCATCTAAGGCTCATCTCTATACACAGCTCTGGTTCAGAATTGTCTTTTTACTTACTGTATTTGTGCATAATGTAAGAATTCAGCTTGAAAATAAAACTTGTTCAGGAATCTTCATACATGCCTCTGCATTAGAGTTTAGCTATCAGATTAAATCACTTTGTGTGAGTACTGGTACATAGACACATCTATACAAATGATGTCTCAAGAGCCCCACAGTCGCAGCCTAATTAAGGAGCCGGAATCGCATCCTAAAGCCTACACACACTGCCATACAGGATCCAGTATACTGTTCAGCATGTGCACGACCCCTCTGGTCTATAATGCAACACTTCTATATAATAATCAGCCCAGTTTATAATGCTAATTTGTGCAATTTCTTGTGCAATGTTCAACACTAGAAAAGAAAATCTCGAACACCTTTACATTACAGGATCCTTACAGCGTACTAATTTTGTGAAGATGGTCAACCCTACCCCATGTAAAACTTTACTTTAAAGATAAGCGTCTGCCATATGAAAGCCTTTAATCCCTGTCCATCATCACTGAATTTTATAGTGCCAGTATGTGAACCGTGATGTGTATATTGGGCAACAATGAATGACCATGGAATCCTGGCAGAAGCATTACAAGATGCCTAAGAGCTGAAATTGGGAGAATCTAAGTAAAGAAAAATGTAATTGCTCCGGCATTGCTCGCACTTAACGAAGTTAGAAAAGTTATAATTAATGTGCGGCATTTGTACAGCAGAGATATGTGGGCTGTTGATTTCCCTTCTTCCACTGGCTCACTACATGTATAATATGGATTTTATGTCATACAAGAATTAAGCCAAATTAGAGCCGTCACCTTTTTTTGTGATAACATTTTGCCCAATTTGGGCAGCTCAGGAGGTGTTATGGTTGATTTCAAGTTTTATGGTCCTGGGTTTGTATCTGCCTAGGTATATTTTCTTCCCATACTCCATAAATATATTGATAGGCTAAATGACTCTGTAGGAACCAAGCGCCTGATTCAGGTATGGTAATTTATATACATTTAGGTTTTTCAAAAAGCCATGCTCAAAGACAAAAAAAACTGCATGTTGTAATAAATTTTTTCCCATTGCTTAGATTACAGAAGGACATGGTGGATGAGCAATGCATGCAGATTTAATAAAAGTTATATGCCAGTTTCCTGGCATAGAAAAGACAAGAATTTTGCCATGCTTGCACTACGCAGTAATCTAAACTCCTGTAAGACATACAAGAGCTTTTCCATAAAGCAATATGCTCTCGAGGCATGCAGTGCGAGCTGTCCTGTTCTACAAATGTCACTAATATTGACACCAGACTGTCAGTTGTCACCCACATGTGAGGCCAAAGGTGTGCTCTCTACAGTATTGGACTCAGATATTAGATCTTCATCCCTTTCTTCTGCCAGGATTTAAGCAGAGAGCTCGGAGTCGTTGTTAGGCGGACCTTTGCTCTGAAGAACCAGAATGTGCCGCACATTTAGTATGTGGCTCTGGAGATAATTAGATATGACTACAGACCAGTTCTGATCCTTCTTCTCAGTCCTGTCAGGATTACACTTTGCCGAGGCTTTTGATGTCAATTGGTACTGCACAAAATTCAACCAGAAGTTCAAAGGCTCCCTTTGGACATTTTCCTGTTCTGTACCATAATTAATCTGCCAATTTCTCTTGTGGGTCCCACTCTCTAAGGGTCTTCCAAAGGCAGATGAAAAGCCAGCTCAACTCGAAAAAGCTGTGTGCCTATTTCATTACCAAGTCAAAGAGGCTCTTCACGAGCGGTTGAATTAGAAAGCTTTTCTATTTTATTTCACCCTGTCCTAAACAACTATTACTGAAAATTCTGTAGAGATATTTGTTAATGTAACTCACATAAACCCATCAATTCCCTGCCAATTCCATTAGGAGAAAGGAGAGATCAGTATTTACCCAACCCTTTTATAAAATATCTTTGCAGTCCAGCTGAGAGCATTTCGCGGTTACATGGATATTTCACACAAAAAATAGGACACACCGTGATTTCTGCACTGCCATCTTTGTCTGGTCAGGATGAATGCCTGGAACCTTGCAGTCATTGCAACCTCTTTTAACTATCATGGCTATAGAAAGATTCCCACCTTCCCAGGATTCAATCATTCTATTAATGTTCTGTAGCGTGTTTGACACTGACAGATCTCTTCTACCATTAATACGAGGATATTTCTTCTTGCATCAATTTGGCGTCTGTTCCCATATGCAGTTAACCCACGTGTTTTGCATTAACTATGCTTTATTACCATAGACATCTATGAAACAATCATGTGAACTGATTAAAAGCCCTACGAGAGCCTCGTTAATCCCAACTGTGAGACTGGTGCCTGATGTCCTTGGACGTAACAATAATAATGTATTTGTACAATAATGTAGTAAGGTAATGTGGAAATCACAGTGGTGAAGGATATCACTCATCACACTAAAGATGCCCAACTAACCTATTCTTCACACTGTGGTTCTAACCTTTAGTTAGAGCCAACCCCATACCTAAGCAAGGAGATGGCCAAGGATCTTCCACTTCCAAAAATTACATACATATTGAGGCTAAAAACAACATGTCCATTCAGTTCTTTCTATTTTGACTGTAGGGTTGATACAGAGTGTCAAGATATGACACTCTTCGAGTGCCCAGTGTTCTTCTGGTTGCCACGCTGTTTGTTTATTGCTCCTCTTTGGCTTTGAGATATGCACTTGTGTCAAATCCCACCGCAAGTCAAGGTGAGCCTATCACCCAGCCAATGCCAAAGTCCCCAAGCTTTTAACGACCTGTCCCCATCACTCTGAGCCTAATTTATACGGTTGTCTGCATTCCTGAGAAGACATAGTAGAGGTGTTTGCTCTTGCACCATTTCGGTATAGATCTAGCCTGTGTTCTTGACTCTGTCCACTACTTGTCTTGACCTTTTCCTGATCATCGCTCACAACCAAACTCTACACTTTCTGTATTCTATCCACGATGGATACTCTCCTGATAGATCTACAATCCTGCCACGAGTGAGATCATTAATCATAATCATGTAACTGTGAGATGTGCATTATTATGTGTGCTGCATTTCTGTCTCCAATCTGCCTTCTGAATTCCAATTTGCAGCCTGATCAAAGTTTTTTTATTTTTTCTCCTATGGGAATGCCTCTCCTAGTAATATAGGCTGGATGTGAGCTCTGGGTGTATCTTCACTTGCTGCCATGTATTGACACAGCTTATTCCTCTCTGTGTAATTCTCCATTTCTGTAGCTTGTTTTCTCTGTCCTCCTTGAGATACTTTCTCTCATCTCACAATGCAGATCTTAGTACAATCTCCTCCCTGCTGCTATCTCTAACATTGAGAGAAGGGAGAGCAGAAAGAGCTATCAGACCCATGAGCGGAAGCTGTTGCAGATTTGTTACATTTTTTTTAAAAAAAAAGCACTAAATAGATTTTAATGATAACTGTTTATAAAATTGCTTAACTTTGCATATAAGAAGCAAATGAACAACTATACCATTTTGGCAGATCATAAGGCTTATGTATTTTTAAGAGATTAAAGAAGTTTAGAATAGGATTCTGTGTGTGCTGGGAGTGTTTGCTATTACTTTAGGTTTCAACATTTCTGTGCAGGCTCACACGCTACATATTCTATCATCAATTTCATTTACATAGCTATGTATGTGAGTGTTTGATTAAATTACTTAATAATATCCAAGAATTACACATCAGGCAGAGAAGCATTGCCGCCTTTATAAAAGCTAACAACTTTCAATTAGATTTAAAGCAACTTCTGTGGATGGATGCTGATACATCTGGCAGGGCATGGTGCCAGAATTCTCCCTAGTCCCCAGAAAGCTGTATCTTTTTAGCCCAGAGGAAATGTCGAAAAATGTCGCAAAATGTCTCTTTCATAACCTTCTGAGTGAAGAACTACCAGCCGCGTCCTTACTAGATATAGTTTTTGGAAAACAATAAAAGATGTGTTACTTTGTTATTTCATCCAAGCACAATATGATTACATTATCCCAGCATCTATTTAACCAGTTACAACATGTTTGATCGTAACTGAATATTCAGGACTGTTTCGAGCAATGTGCCTCGCAGTAAACTATCTTTCATTAATGATCAGAATAAAAGGATATTCTCATCTAAGGTGGGCTTCCTTATTGAGACATGAGAGGTCTACTGACTCCTGCTCAGGTAGCCCCTAAACTATGGTCGTAAAATACATTATTCTCAAAATCGGAAGAAAATGATGGCTTTCAAGACTAAGTCACAGCCGAAAATAGTGATTTAGGCGGACAGATGAGGAAAAGCTTATGTATAGCCTATGAGAATAAATTCATTTTACCGTAATATTCCCTATCGCAGGAGGGCATTATATAAAGTAGTGCACTGGGTTTTCTACAGCTATAAAGAATGATGCTCTTCTCTTCTATAGAGATCTACTCAAATGGGGAGAGAATGGTGTCACATAATCTATAATGAGCAAATTACGGGTCCTGCAGTCACAATCCCGCACCATCAATGACAGCTCGGTCTCAAGAAACAGATTGCACGCAATCTCTACGTATATATAAGAAAGTGTAGGAAGAAAAGGAGAGCGGGCGAGGAAGACGAAGTAGCACCTTAAATCAAGCATTGCTGTCGAGAGGGAATGTATAGAAGGAAGAAATAGCCTGAGAATATTACGTGTTTACATAAATAAATAGATTAAATAAGAAATATTAGGATAAAATACAACACACACAAATATTTATAAAATAAATAAATAAGAAATCATCCAACCAATCACATAATTATCCAGCCAACCAATCACATAATTATCCAGCCAACCAATCACATAATTATCCAGCCAATCAATCCAGAAGAAAGTAGGTTCGCTATTACCTTGATATACTGGTGCTGAGAGCCATTACTGGGCAGAATGATTCTCTCAGTGGCCCTGAGCTGTTGTGACTCTATATTGCTTGTGTCGCAAACTGTCCCCTCGGTTTTGTGAGGAGAGGCTTGCACATCACCCAGGAAGTCATTACCCCATAATCACCATGTTTAACTCCTCTATGTAGCATTGTGTGGATGGCACTGGTACCGTAGGATGCACGACTAAATTAGAGCAAACATATTAACCAGCGAGTGCCCACAGTCCTCCGCCAGCTGCAGATGGAAGGCTCTCGCATGCAGCTGGTCAGGAATCTCAGGAGCAATTAATATTGATATTAAACCGTGCTGATCTGCTGTGTCTGAGGGCAGCCATTTGTACCCAAAATAGCCGTATGTAATGAAGCTCGTGGCAAAACAAATGCGTCACTGCGCAGGAGAAAAAATAAAATGTCTTGTGTCAGCGATAACATCGCACTCTATCTGTTGTGAGAATAAAAAAAATAATCGTGTTATATAAATTAACTCTGAAGTCTCTGTAATATCATAATCCAGAGCTGGTTTTACAGCAAGTGTATGAAGTCTACGTAACACAGTCTCACAGTAATGAAGACACTAAATATCATAGAGTAATTGGGACTGGAAGGATTGTTCTTCCACAATCATTGCTGTGTCTCTATGTAACACTATGAAAACAATAGCGAGAGAGTGCATGTAATGCAGAGAGGGCATGATAGTAACATAAACAGTATGAAAGAGAAAGTATGTAATGCAGAGAGGGGATAATAGTAAAATAATCAGTATGAAAGAGTGTATGTAATGTAGAGAGGGGAGAATAGTAACATAAACAGTATGAAAGAATGTATGTAATGTAGAGAGGAGATAATAGTAAAATAAGCAGTATGAAAGAGAGAGTATGTAATGTAGAGAGGGGATAATAGTAACATAAACAGTATGAAAGAGAAAGTATGTAATGTAGAGAGGGGATAATAGTAAAATAAGCAGTATGAAAGAGAGAGTATGTAATGTAGAGAGGGGATAATAGTAACATAAACAGTATGAAAAAGAGAGTATGTAATGTAGAGAGGGGATAATAGTAACATAAACAGTATGAAAAAGAGAGTATGTAATGTAGAGAGGGGAGAATAGTAACATAAACAGTATGAAAGAGAAAGTATGTAATGCAGAGAGGGGAGAATAGTAAAATAAGCAGTATGAAAGAGTGTATGTAATGTAGAGAGGAGATAATAGTAACATAAACAGTATGAAAGAGAAAGTATGTAATGTAGAGAGGAGAGAATAGTAACATAAACAGTATGAGAGTGTATCTAATGTAGAGAGGGCATGATAGTAACATAAACAGTATGAAAGAGAAAGTATGTAATGTAGAGAGGGGAGAATAGTAACAAACAGTATGAAAGAGAGAGTATGTAATGTAGAGAGGGCATAATAGTAACATAAACAGTATGAAAGAGAAAGTATGTAATGCAGAGAGGGCATGATAGTAACATAAACAGTATGAAAGAGAGTGTATGTAAAGCAGAGAGGGCATAATAGTAACATAAACAGTATGAAAGAGAGAGTATGTAATGCAGAGAGGGGATAATAGTAACATAAACAGTATGAAAAAAGAGAGAGTGTATATAAAGCAGAGAGGGCATGATAGTAAAATAAACAGTATGAGCAAAAGAGAGAGTGCATGTAATGCAGAGAGGGGATAATAGTAAAATAAGCAGTATGAAAGAGAGTGTATGTAATGTAGAGAGGGGATAATAGTAAAATAAACAGTATGAAAACAATAAAGAGTATGTAAAGCAGGGAGGGCATGATAGTAAAATAAACAGTATGAAAAAGAGTGTATGTAATGTAGAAAGGGGATAATAGTAACATAAACAGTATGAAAAAAGAGAGAGTGTATGTAAAGCAGAGAGGGGATAATAGTAAAGTAAACAGTATGAAAACAATAAAGAGAGTGTATGTAATGTAGAGAGGGGAGAAAAGTAAAAAAAAACAGTATGAAAAAAAGAAAGAGTTCATGTAAAGAAGAGAGGGCATAATAGTAAAAAAAAAAACTGTATGAAAAAAGTGTATATAACGCACAGAGGGGATAATAGTAAAATAAACAGTACGGAAAAAAGAAACAGTGCATGTAAAGCAGAAAGGGCATAAGCCACATTTTTTTTTAGTAATAAATGAAAATATAAATATAAATGAGCTGTTAAGATCTATGGGCTGGACATAGATCTCTGTAAGATTCTGCCTCCAGAGCTTATTTTAAATGTAAGGGGTGTTACCAGTGTGAAACATGTAATGACTGAGTCTGCTCCTATAGTTCTAATCTCACTATAGAGCATATATAACACAGCACAAAATGCTGTGAGGATTCACTAGTCTGTAGTCACACAAAGTCCCAAGCCCGGACAACCATTTTATGATTCTGGTAACGATTGAAAGAAAAAGAAAAAGTGAAAAGTGGTTAAAAAATGAGCCCAGAAACTTTATGTTGGTAAGTTTCCCCTTTTTTGTTGGCAAAGTCTTGGACGGTTTTTGTGAGAGATGCTGTCGTGGAGATTCACAATAAAAATAACCTCCAAACACAGCATCAGCGTTCGTTTATGAGGGATTGGACCTGTCAAACTAATCTGATCAGCTTCTACGAGGAGGTGACACTGGACCAGGGTAACGACATGGATGTTGTCTATTTGCACTTTTCAAAGACATTCGATACAGTGCCACATAAAAGTTTGGTACATAAAATGTGAACAATGGAAGCAGAGGAAAATATATTATTGGGTTAACAACTGGATCAGTAATAAAAGGAGTGTGATTATTAAATGAATATGCTCAGATTTGGCCACAGGGGTCAGTTTTGGGCCTTCTTCTTTTTAACATATGTACTAATGACCTTGTAAAGGGCAGAGAGAGAAAAACATCAATATGCAGATGATACTAAACTCTGCAAGGTGATCAACACAGGAGATGATAATTTTATATTACAGAGGGATTTGGGGAAGCTGGAGGCTTAGGCTGAGAAATGACTATTGAACTGCAAGTAGATAAATGTAAGGACATGCGACTGGGCAGAGTAAATGAAAATGTATAATTATGTAGCAAATGACAAAACCCTGGCTAAAAGACTCAGTAAAAATGAGACTATTGATGGAGAGCAAATTCAACTTTAGTGATCAGTGTCAGGCGGCTGCTGCAAAGGCCAATACATTCAAGAGTTGCATTAAAAGAGGCAGAGATGCTCATGACAAGAACATAGTTTTGCCTCCATACAAGACACTAGTGCGGCCACACTTAGAATACTATATACAGTGTATAAGAAGCTGATCTTAAGTGGGTGCAGAAAAGAGTGACCAAGGTTATTAAGGGAATGGGTAGACTGTAGTATCAGGACAGGTCATCAAACTTGGGGTTATTCAGCATGGAAAAATGAAGGCTTAGGCCATGTGCATACGTTCAGGATTTTTAGCGTTTTTTTCGCGTTTTTTCGCTATAAAAACGTGATAAAAACGCGAAAAAAACGCTAACATATGCCTCCTATTATTTACAGTGTATTCCGCATTTTTTGTGCAAATGTTGCGATTTTTTCCGCGAAAAAATTGCATCGCGGAAAAAAAAGCAACATGTTCATTAAAAATGCGGAATTGCGGGGATTCCGCACACCTAGGAGTCCATTGATCTGCTTACTTCCCGCACGGGGCTGTGCCCACCATGCGGGAAGTAAGCAGATTATGTGCGGTTGGTACCCAGGGTGGAGGAGAGGAGACTCTCCTCCACGCACTGGGCACCATATAATTGGTCAAAAATAAAAGAATTAAAATAAAAAATAGTCCTATACTCACCTTCGATGTCCCCCGCAGTGTTCCTGCCTCTCACTGCTGCATGCTGCCGCTTCGGTTCCTATAGCTGCTGTGCGGTGAAGGACCTGTGATGACGTCACTGTCTTGTGATTGGTCGTGAGCGGTCATGTGACCGCTCACGTGACCGTGACGTCACGGAAGGTCCTGTGCGCACAGACCAGCTATAGAAAGAGGAACGGACGCCGCTGAGGAGATGTCTGGATGAGTATAACCATTTTTTTAATTTTTTTTAAACATTCTATCTTTTACTATAGATGCTGCATAGGCTGCATCTATAGTAAAAAGTTGGTCACACTTGTCAAACAGTATGTTTGACAAGTGTGACCAACTTGTCAGTTAGTTTTCCAAGCGATGCTACAGATCGCTTGGAAAACTTTAGCATTCTGCAAGCTAATTACGCTTGCAGAATGCTAAAAAAAACGCGAAAAAAACGGAAAAAAAATGCAAAAAAAAAATGCGGATTTCTTGCAGAAAATTTCCGGTTTTCTTCAGGAAATTTCTGCAAGAAATCCGGACGTGTGCACATACCCTTAGAGGCGATCTTATTACAATATGATGGGAGTATAAAGATCTTTCTAATCTAATCAATGATGGAAAAGCAGCATCCTCTTCATCTAGAGGAAATAAGGTTTAATCACCACAGCTGCAGATTCTTTATGGTATGAGCAGTGAGATTATGGAACTCTCTGCCACGTGATGTGTTTAAAGATGGGGGCAGGAGTAGGGCGCAGCTGGACGGAGGCCCCCCATGACTGCGTTGAGCCGGTCGGTTTTAAATAATGCCTGCTTTGGGATAGGAGGATAACATGGGGGGGGAGGAGCTATAGGGGGAGGTGGTTGGAAAAGTGCGGGAAATCCGCCATTCCATACCTTGATCCAGGCTGAAGAAGACGCACCCGATGGAGTCTGCGGAGGCAATGATGTCCCGGCTTCAGGAGATTGCCCGGTCCAGGAGGGGAGGCTGGCTTGAAGACCAGCTGTCATCTATCCTGGGAGCGGCAGCGGGATCCAGTGTGAGCGCAAGGGGCAGGAGGACCAGGCCCCCAGAGAGACTTTCGCCCGAAGTGGCTGCACGTGGCAGGCGCAGGCTCCGGAGCCCCTCCAGGGACCCTGCGGGTGGTGAGTCCAGCAGCGCTACCCCCACTCAGCGCTCCCGCTCCGGCAGGAATCCACCCACCCGGCCTGCAGGCACCCGGCGTCAGGACCAGGTCATCGATGCTGCTGCTGCTGGGAGCGCCGGACCGGAAGTGCGGCCTGCGCGATCCAGACAGCGCGCAGCCGCCGCTCCCCCTGTTTCCAGCAGGCCCCCGGCGCCCAGGCGTTTAACAGCAGCGGGAAGAAGAGGCGCACAGCGAGGACGGTCCGCAGCGGCGACGAGGAATGCGGCCCCTTCACTTGCGGCAGGCACCCCCAGCGCAGCTCCCTCCGGGGTGCCTGCTGGGATCGGTTCCAGAAGGGCACAAGTTACAAGCAGGCAGCAGCAGGGAGCCCCTCAGCTGCCTGTAACCAGGGCACGGCGCAGTGAAGATGGAGGAGCAGGCAGCAATGTCGAGCTGCCTGCACGGGAGTTAAGAAGCTTGTACGGCCGGGCTGGCTCGCCCGGGCTTGCGGAACAGGATCGGTCGCGGTCACCTAGGAGGTCTCCTGAAGACAGAACAACGCGTACCCGGAACCCGTCCAGCGGCGGGGCAGCCGGGGATACTGGCCGCGGACAGAGGAGCGGGTCGGCCCAGCAGCTTCATCACGCTCGGGTCCCCCCTGGTGACGAGGAGGCCAGGGGCGCGGGCCTGGGGCAGAGAGTCCTGGCGGAGCAGCGATCCCAGCACGCTCGGGTCCCCCCTGGTGACGAGGAGGCCAGGGGCGCGGGCCTGGGGCAGAGAGTCCTAGCGGAGCAGCGATTCCAACACGCTCGGGTCCCCCCTGGTGACGAGGACGCCAGGGGCGCGGGCCTGGGGCAGCGACGCAGAGAGGAGGTGTCGGCGAGCGGCAGCGATCGTCACGGAGGGACGGAGCGACAGGGATCCGGAGGTCCGGCTGGCGGGGACACAGCACCCGCGCAGCGGTGTGAGTATGATTCTATGTCTGGTTTGTCGCCCACAGGGGCTGGGTTGCAGGAGGATAGGGGGGGCCGGGTGGCGGAGGTGCCAGGCCTGCAAGATTTGTTGCAAGGTGTGTCGCAAATTTTGCGTAGACTAGATGTGGGGGCTGCGACTGGGGTTGCTACATCACCGGTTGAGGCGTGGATATCCGGGCGAGGGGCGGAACTCCCGTCGGGGAGTGGATTGTTAAGCCCTAGTCGGGTGTTGGAGGTAGCATCATCAGGTGTATCGGTTTCGGTTCAGACGGAAAAGGAAAAAGGCGATACGGTTAAATTAGACGATAGAGCGAAAGGGGAAGTTTATGTGTGTTTCGAGGGACCGCTGGGAGCGCATTTGAAGAAGGAGGTAAAAGAGAAGATTTGGCGGGATGAGTATGTGGAAATTTTTTCCCTGCTCCCTCTGGAGAAGTTTAACTTAGATAAGGGAAAAAAAGACGATAGCAAGAAGGAGGAGGAGGAAAAACGGAGGTGGCGGTTAATTCCGCAGACATTTTTGAATTGGTTGCAGGCATTTGCAATATTGGCGAGCGTGGTGGGGGAGAAGGCGCCCGAGAACTGCTCGGGATTGTTTTGCTACTTAGATTCGATTGGGGAGGCTCATCGTACATATGGCGGTCAGACGTGGCTGCGGTATGATGAGCAGTTTAGGCAGAGAAAGGCGGTGAGGCCGGAGATTAGGTGGGACCAGAAGGATATAGGCCTTTGGCTGAAGGTTATGGCTCCAGCTAGACACGGGCAGTCCTTTCACGGGGCTGGAGGTAGTGGCAACCAGCAGGCGGGACATGGAAGCGGTAGTCAGGGTACTCAGGGAACAAAGGAGAAGTCCGGAACATGCTGGCAGTTTAATGACGGCCAGTGTAAATACGGGAATACCTGTAAGTTTAAGCATGTGTGTTCCCACTGTAACGGAAGCTCCCATGGGGCTTCAAAATGTTTCAAGAAAGGGAAAGGAAAGCCAGCTTTGGGTGCCGGTCAAGGGGGTGAGCCCGGTAAGGCTTCACGAGATGGCCCCCTTTCTAAATAGGTACCCCGATCAGGTGAAGGCGGGAATTATTTTTAATGGTTTTGTGGATGGTTTTAGGATTCCTCCCCCGAGTCACGAGGTTCCTTTTTCGATTAAGAATTTGCGGTCGGCAATGTTGCATGCCGAGGTTGTTGATGTTAAACTCAAGAAAGAAGTGGAGTTAGGTAGGATGTCGGGGCCATTTGCGCACCCGCCGATGGAAGGGATGGTTGTTTCCCCTTTGGGGGTAGTGCCCAAGAAAGAGCCAAGAGGTAGGTTGGTCGATTTCTAAAGTAAATAAATTCGTCGCTGGATTGGCATTTGCTTTTAAGTTGCAAGGGTTGGTGGATGTCACGAAACATTTTTTGGTTAGACAGGCGCTTAGGGGTTTTAGGAGAGGTAATCAGACGATTGATCGGCGCCGCCCCATTTCGTTTAGCCTTTTGGAACGGCTGGGCGGCGTATTGGAGTTTATTTGTGGTTCTAATTTTGAGTTGGCGTTGTTTCGACTTGCTTTTTCGTTAGCATTTTTTGGGGCAATGCGGGTTGGGGAGCTGGTGTCAAGCTCCAGGGTCAGGGCTGGGGGTTTGTTGGCAGAGGATGTGGAAGTTTGGACGGGGGGTATCGTTTTTTGGATTCGGCGTTCGAAGACTGACCAGTTGGGGAGAGGACAACGTGTGGTATTGGGGACGGTTAACGGGTCTTTGATGTGCCCTAGGGGATGTTTGGAGGCATACTGGCGATTGTGGTCAGGCAGAGCAGGCCCCTTGTTGTGTCATGCAGAGGGGTCATTTCTATCACGCTTTCAGTTTATTGCGGTGTTAAAACGTAGTTTGCGGGAGTTGGGCCTTTCTCCAGATTTGTTCGGGTCGCATTCATTTCGTATTGGGGCGGCTTCGGAAGCTGATAGTTTGGGTTTGGGCGCGGAGGACATACGGCGAATTGGCAGGTGGACTTCGGATCGTTACTTAAGTTACGTTCGTCATTAATTTCAGGTGGTGTTTTTTCTTACGATTTTGTATTTGATTCCAGTGTTTTTTCTTCGTGTATCTTGTTGCAGGTGGTTCCCCCTATTTAGCCTGGATCTTCGGACATTCGTTCGTTCACTGGGGGGCTCGGCGGGCCGAGGTCAGGCCGGACGGTAGGCAGTTGGGTTTTAGTAGGAGTCAAGTGGTCATTCGGTGGTTGGGATACAGGGGGATGGTTTGGAGCAGGGCCCTTGCTGAATTTTCCAAGGCTGTTCGTTTAGATAGACAGCCTGACATTTTGATTATGCATTTGGGGGGGAACGATTTGGGAGTACGGCCTGTCAGAGAGTTGATCAGGGACATACGGTTTGATTTTTTGCGGTTGCAGGTATCATTTCCTGGTGTGTTGATCGTGTGGTCCGATATTGTGCCTAGGAAGCGGTGGAGAGTGGCGAGATCTTTGAAGGGTATTAACAGAGCTAGGGTCAAGTTGAATAGGGCAGTTTCGGGTTTCGTTTCCAGAAATGGGGGTATTAGCGTCAGGCATTTTGATTTGGAGTCGGGGGTGGGTAACTACTGGTTGGAGGATGGAGTTCATTTAAATGCAATTGGAATTGATTTGTGGACTTTGGCATTACAAGAAGGGGTTGAAAGGGCGTTGGTGGTGTTGGGGCACTCACGAGCCTGAGGTGGTCAGGGCTGTTCGTGTGTGGTGGGGGGGTGGGGGTTCTTGGAGTTGACGCTGATTGGTTGGGGGAAGGAATTGGAACATAATTACAGGCAATTTAAAATGTTGTGGGGTTTGATCTGGCTTTTTGGTATGGGCTCTGGACGGGGTTTTACCCTGGGAGCTGTTGGTGGTTTTTTCTCTTCCCGGAACGGGATGTACGGTGCCCTCGAGCTGGTTTTCACGGCTGAGGGTAATATGGTGGTCGTTCTTCTTTTGTGGGGTTTTGCCAGATCTTTTAGCTCCAAGAACCCTCCCCTCGAATTGATATGTATTGTTGTATTAATGTTTATGTTATTTTTTGTTAATAAAAGTTGGCCGCTGTGGCCAAAATATCCAAAGGAATATAATTAGTTATGTTTTTATTTAAGGTGGGGTTTGGGACGGTGGGGCAGGTTTTTGGTTTAGGTTATACATGAAGAAAAAGACCGTACTCGGCATACGCGGTCAAGATGGGGGCAGGAGTAGGGCGCAGCTGGACGGAGGCCCCCATGACTGCGTTGAGCCGGTCGGTTTTAAATAATGCCTGCTTTGGGATAGGAGGATAACATGGGGGGGGGAGGAGCTATAGGGGGAGGTGGTTGGAAAAGTGCGGGAAATCCGCCATTCCATACCTTGATCCAGGCTGAAGAAGACCCACCCACCCTCCCTTTTATTTTGCTCTTGGTTACCGGGGTTTGTTATGGGGGGGGGGGGGAAATAGTCATGTGGGTTTTTTCGTATATCAATATGTTTATGTAAGTTATACATAGAAAAAAAAAAATAAATTTAGGGAGGTTTGGACGTACACTTTCCATGCGTTTGAGGAGGAATTTCGGGTATTTCTCTGTATATTTGATTTGTTTATTGTCACAGTGGCTTTGTGGTGGGGGGGTGGGGGTTCTTGGAGTTGACGCTGATTGGTTGGGGGAAGGAATTGGAACATAATTACAGGCAATTTAAAATGTTGTGGGGTTTGATCTGGCTTTTTGGTATGGGCTCTGGACGGGGTTTTACCCTGGGAGCTGTTGGTGGTTTTTTCTCTTCCCGGAACGGGATGTACGGTGCCCTCGAGCTGGTTTTCACGGCTGAGGGTAATATGGTGGTCGTTCTTCTTTTGTGGGGTTTTGCCAGATCTTTTAGCTCCAAGAACCCTCCCCTCGAATTGATATGTATTGTTGTATTAATGTTTATGTTATTTTTTGTTAATAAAAGTTGGCCGCTGTGGCCAAAATATCCAAAGGAATATAATTAGTTATGTTTTTATTTAAGGTGGGGTTTGGGACGGTGGGGCAGGTTTTTGGTTTAGGTTATACATGAAGAAAAAGACCGTACTCGGCATACGCGGTCATGGTTGATTCACTCAACAAGTTCAAGGAGCGCCTGGATGTCTTACTTGAAAATATATTATTACAGGTTATGGGCATTAGACATTAGATTCTGTGATGGGGCGTTGATTCAGAGAATCATATGTAGAGTCGGGAGGGAGTGTTTCCAGTAATTTGAGAAAATTAGTATCTACCCCATTGTTTTTTTTTTACTTCCTCTGGATTAACACGTTACAGTAGAGGGTTGAACTTGATGGACCTGTGACTTCTTAGAACTTTAATACTAGCAAAAATGGCTGCACTGCGCTCTGCTGTAAGGAGGCAGTCTGGGCTACAACGCCAATCAGAAGAAAGGGGCTAGGGCTGGGTGTACAAGCTTCTGTGCAGAAATTAAGGGATTCATAAGAACTAAGAATAAGGAAGTATAGAAAAGACAAGTACAAAAGCTAATGAAAGTATATTGAAAGTCTGTATAAATTTGGGTTTTCTAGCTATTGTTAAGATTATTTTAAAAAGTGAACCTATCCTGTAACTACGTTCCAAATCATTGCACAATAATGAATATGTTTTAGGAAAGTACTCAATATTCCCAGTAATTCAGCTATCGACCTCATTTGGAACTAGTAAGTGCCAATTACTAATCCCATTGTGCCATACAGCGGGGTAGACATTGTTAGATATGTGCCTGCCCCCTGGCATCACCTAAGCATTATAATCTTGGAGTTTTTCAGCTTTTATTGCAGTAAAAAAGAAAAAAAAATCAATTTCGCTGTCACTGCTTTCTTTCCAAATGCCATCACGCTAAGCGCTGTGCCAGTTTCAACATGGTTACTCATCTGATTAGTCTTATATTTGTACACATGCCGATATGTCATTCTGTTCAGTCTATAAGCAGCTTTATTTGAAGAAATAGGTTTTCTTTGGAAATAATACACTAGACTCTTTCTAAACATTGCCTACTAACGGATAGTCATCTTGTTTTGGAAATTCATTTCGTAGCAGATGGTACCTAGTAAAAACAGACAGTGCACGGCTCAAGTCTTGGAGCACACGGCACCACTTGTGGTCTTCTGATACATCCTCCATCGACTTGTGATAGAATCCTAGAATATTAGAGTTGGAGGGACCTCCAGGGTTATCTTGTTCAACCCCCTGCTCAATGCAGGATTCACTAAATCATCTCAGACAGACATCTATTCAGCCTCTGTTTGAAGACTTCCATTGAAGGAGAACTCACCACCTCCATTGAAGGAGAACTCACCTCTTCTCGTGGCAGTCTGTTCCACTTATTGATCACCCTCACTGTGAAAAAGTTTTTTCTAATATCTAATCTGTGTCTTCTCCCTTTCAGTTTCCTTCCGTTGCTTCCTGTGTTTCCATGTGCAAATGAGAATGATGATCCCTCTACACTGTGACATCCCTTCAGATATTTGTAGACAGCTATTAAGTCTCCTCTTAGCTTGCTTTTTTGCAAGCTAAACATTCCCAGATCCTTTAATCATTCCTCATAGGACATACTTTGTAGTCTGCTCGCCATCCTGGTTGCTCTTCTCTGAACTTGCTCCAGTTTTTCAATGTCTTTTTAAAAATGTGCCCAGAACTGGACACAGTATTCCAGATGAGGCCTGACCAAGGAGGAGTAGAGGTGGATCATTGCTTCACGTGATCTAGACTCTATGCTTCTCTTAATACATCCTAGAATTGTGGTTGCCCATTTTTGCTGCTGCATCGGATAGGTAGGAGTAATGCAGTTAACTATGCCACCTTCTTGACGGCCCTCTGGAGGCGAGGTGGTTAAGGTTTACTGCTGTCCCTGGGTGCACTACTCTTGGTTCCAATTCTAAATGAGGTGCTGGGATTGCTTATTGTGGAGAGCTCTTAGCATGAGACCCTGGATGACATGCAGACATTCAGAGCAAAGTGACAGCTTGACCTTCACAAGGGACACAAAGAAAAAAACGATCGATGTGCTATAAGGCAGCTGCATGTCCTTTATCCACATGCCTCGAGAAATCATAGCCTAATTAATAACCCCCCCACACACTCCAATTCCCACCCATGAACACTCTCACCTCTCCATATCTGATCCCAACTCTTGCATTGACATGGTGGAACAAAAGAAGCCTCTACTGAGAAGGTGGAGCAGAGCAAAGTGATAACAGCAAGTGCTTTAGAAGACAAAGCAGATCATGTCAGTAGGGAAATAAGGAATGTGAGTGTACAAAATATAATCTCCGTGTCCCAGCGCTCACATCTTCTAAAATGAGATCTTGCACTCCCACTGTGCTATCCAAGAACATGCCGTTTGTGGGTCAATACAGGGAAATATGCATTTCAAGGTCAAATCACCTCTCAAGAACAGAAATCACAGATGGGGACATGCAGGATCCACTTAATACTAATATATTCCAGCTGCGTCTGTCACATTGGAAAGGTGATGTACAGGATAATGTGACATGCAGCCCATAGTGAGAATTCATATTAGCTGAGTGTCTTTGTTAGGAGAGAAATCACTCATAGACCCGACAGATTATATTATGGGTAGAGTCTATGCCTTCTTCAAAGGGTCTTCTATAATTCCATACTTGCCTCATGAAATATTTAAAGAAACCCTCCTCCTCCCATCAAAGTTTTATTCCTCTTAATACATTGCAGTCATCATATTATATAGCCCTGTGTACTTACAATTGCTCATTTTACCTTTCTACCCAGATAATTCTTCTCTTTTCTCTGCTCCATGTAGAAACATGAAGTCTCTTCTTTCTGCATGAGTCATTAATGCTTCAACTCCTAACCCAGCTGCTCCCTCCATCCCTCTGCCAGGGACTTTTGCAATGATGACTCATGCAGAGAAAATTAACCTCCTGTTTCTGCACAGACCTTAGAAGGATTCAGATAGTCTTGTTTTTCATTAGGTGATGTCATAGACCTAATGAAAAAGAGGAGAATGAGCTGGGTAGAAAGGCAAAATGAGTAATTGTAAGTACACAGTGCTATATAATAGAAAGACTGCAATATACTGAGAGGATACAAATTTTGATGGTAGATATTCTATAAAGAGTTTTTAATTATTATTTAATGAATCAATAGTACACATGAAAATAAGCAACTTTTTATAATATCTTAGCAGAGAAATCTGTGCAATCTCAATTCATAGTTATAACCCATATTCAGTGTAGACAGATTTCCTCCTTACTGAGGAGATGACTACTGGTGCCTATACTTTTCTATGGAGTGGGGAGGAGCTAGAGGCGGAGACAGACATTCTGCTGCAGGTTCCATAGAACTTTATGAGCACTGTTATGATCCTTAGTGGCTGAGGATCACGAATAGACCAGCAAGTGAATAAACTAAGGACAAGCTCTAGGGAGATGGTAACTGGACTGATCGCAAATCTGAACCTATCCAACACAACTAGAGGTAGCCGGTGAACGTGCCTAAATAATTCCTAGACGTCTCGAGCCAGCCTGAGGATCTAGCTACCCCTAAAGAGAAAGAAAGACCTCGCTTGCCTCCAGAGAAATAATCCCCAAAGATATAGAAGCCCCCAACAAATATTAACGGTGAAGTAAGAAGAAGGCACATACGTAGGGATGAAATCAGATTCAGCAAAAGAGGCCCACTAATACTAGAAAGCAGAAAATAGAGCAGGGGTCTATGCGATCAATAAAAAACCCTTACAAAATATCCATCCTGAGATTTCAAGAACCCACGCACCAACTAATGGTGTGTGGGGAGAAACTCAGTCCACTAGAGCATCCAGCAAGCAAGAGGATCACATTTTAGCAAGCTGGACAAGAAAACATGATAAACACTGCTGATCAAAAAAAGAGCAAACAAAACTTAGCTTGTCCTGGATGGACTGGGAGCGAGGTAGTCAGAAGGAATCTGAGTAGCACTGATTACATCGACAGCCGGCAACAAGTGAAAGTAAAACAGAGCTATATAGGAACCTCCCAGAGGATAACGAACCAGCTGATAGCCAGAGACCAGCAGGATAACAAAGCCACCAGGGGGAGCCCAAAGCAAAAGTCACACCATACCACCAGTGACCACAAGAGGGAGCCTGAAAACAGAGTTCACAACAGAGCACCAACTGTCATCTCCTATCTCAGTAATGGGAAAGTCTGTAATCACTGAATACAAATTTGAATTGAACATTTTGAGAATGAATGATCAGTTCAAGAGGAGAAAGAGCAACTGTAAGGCAGCCCCACACCACAAATTAATTAATATGCAGTTGTTGCTCTCTTCACTTACAGGAGGAGAAATAAGTGAATTTCTCTAATGAGATATATTACAAAGTTTCTTATTTTTACCTGTACTATTGAGTCATAAAAATAAAAGAAAATTAAAATTATGGCTACTCTTTAGGCCTGACGATGACCTTGCTTGCTGCCAGCTTGCTCCACCAGTCAGAAGCTGACTCTTTTGCCTGTCCTTCCCAACATCTAGGCACTTATGCCTTTTCTTGGATAAAGTTCATAGGTCAAATTCAATTTAAAACAGCATAAAATCATTACGAATCCAAAGGTTAAAAAACCATCGAAGTGATTTTAAAGGAATCCATTAGGTCAAAATGCTGCTGGATGAAGAACCTTGTGCAGTCAGTCACAGCCTCGGCGCGTCTATCCGGTGAATATTAATTTATGAGTTTGTACACTGTCATTATTATACACAGCTGTCTCCCTACAATGCATAATTGAGTCTGCCACTACACAAAGACCACACATCATCACATTTCCCTCCCAGCGCAAATAATACAACAGAAATTCATCCTTGAAGCGATTTTCCTTTCCTTGATATTTTAGACTTCAATGAACAGACCTTGAAAATCTTTGTTTTCTAAATCCATGGCAAGGGATTGAACTGTCAGGGGTGAAGCAGGGCTGGTTTTGGACATAGTCGTCCATTATTTATACATAAAACCCACACATTTAGATATAAATATTAAAGGGGTATTCTTAAAACCATAGTGTAAGCTACCACTGAGTATAAAATCTGGGGGTTCTGTCTTATTGTAGCAACTAGTCTCATTGCCGTATGTGGAGTCGGGAAGGAATTTTTCCCCTAATATTGAACTATTAGCATCTGCCCCATGGGGTTTCAGCCTTCTTCTGGATAACCTTGTTAAGGCATAAGTTGACATTGATGGACTTAGCTCTACCTTCAATCTTAAAAACTATGAAGCTATAATTACTGAATACTGTGCTTTGGATTTCCATAGCATTTATGGGAGAAGTGCTTTCAGACACCCATGAAACAGTGGCCTATCTTGTAAATACATATAGGAAAGTATAGAGTTTAGGTGGGAATTACCCAACAAACACTTGTGTGGCCACCTATCTCTTGATTCAGTAATTCCACAGATTCCGCAGATGTGATAGATCATTTACTGATGGTCAGCAGAGTAACTATAATAGGTGCAAGGTTGGCAGTCTCACCCAGGCTCTGGAACCTAAGGGGCACAAAAAGCTACCTTTGACCTCTTTCAGAAGACCGTTACTATTACAGACCCATGACAGTTAAGGGCCCTGTTGGAGATTTTGGATTGGGGCACACGAGTTTCAAGTTACACCACTGTAGATGGCTCCTGAGACACCTTCAGCATGTCCAGATCTTGGCTGGGGACCTGAGGTTGGCTTTAATATATTGAATCATTAAGTGTCTTCTTTATATATGGCCATCAAGAGCATTGATATGGTAAGGGACGAAGGCAAGGAGACATCTAGTCTTGTAGGTCAGCTGGAAAGATAGAAATTGCAGGGGCTCTGGATCAATTCTCACTGCTGTACCTTCTGTAGAGTACTACGGTTTCTTGATCTTCATGATTGATTGGGGTCCATGACATTTTAGAAGATAACTTTCCTCTTTAAAAAAACCTGGATTTATAACATACATGCCATACAATTCATATATCAGGATTCTGCTGAATGGTGAAAAAATGAGTCTGAATATTAAGGTCCAGTAAAAGGGATTTACATAATAAAACCTCCACTGCCGTCTGAAACTCTCTTTTCATAGTGATTCATATTTGAGGATTCATTTTTGGTGTCTAATGTCTCAATTATATAAGGTTTCCTGTACTCAGGGCATATTTAGCATGAACAAGTTTGTTTTACACATTGCAAGCTGTAATAGCCGATGCGGTGTTGGGTGATTAAAGGCAATGAACGACAATAAGTAATAATTTAGTAAGTATTCTGATTATGGTATCTTCCATAGATGAGATATGTCCATTTAGCTCATTGCTTAGTGCCTGGTCCATGGTGCCCCGCTAAAGTAAAAAAGTAAAGGCTTTATTATGTAAGAAGATGAAAAGATTTCTTTAGACTTGCAATTTACAACTGTTTCTGAATGTCCAAGGAAAAAGGATGCCTGAAAGAGTTCAAGGTGCCACCAAATACTTCCAAATTATTTCTGTAAATAATGTTTTGAGACAATGGAAGAAGTGTGGAGGGATGGGTTCTGAAAAGTGAGAAGGCTACAGGAAAACACTGGAGCAACGAGCACTCCAACCTTCTGGAAGGACTGGTCTGGATACTGAATAACATACAAATCTATGTCTCTATTCCCTTCTACTGCTTTGTTTCACTTCTTAGATTAAAAAAGTCAAATATTCCAAGATTCCTCACTGGGCAGCGGTAGTCCCTGGCTTGACATTGTCACTTGTGTACACTGGAGGCAGGACATCTTAGTTTCATCAAAGGACTGTACTGCAATAATAGATAATACTTGTATTATAAAACTGAAGGAAATAACACAGGATTGTCCCATTGACAACAAATGAAGAGGACACCTCAGCCCCTTCTTCCTCCTCTTCCTCCCTGAATAGTGACCTCTGCACCGAGCATGCTAGTAACTCACACAGAAGCCACAGATATTTTCTGATTGACACTCGCTATATCCAGATGCCTACTGTAAGGTAAATCTCTAAAGCGGCTGGCCACCATTTTTAAGAATCGCAAAAGACCATAAAAATGTAAATCAAAAATCCTTTTCTCACCTCTCTGGACCCTCGTCTGCTCTTCAGTGCATCTTCAGATTGCTTCTGCTCATGCTGAAATCTCCGGGACTTCTGGGATTAATGAGGTTTCGAGAGGATTTTGTGCGAAAGGTCACTCTGTCATGATGTCACGGCATGCGCCATGACCTTGTTTGTGCATGCGCAGAACCCTCATGAGCCCCATCAAATCCAGACATCTCTGCTCAATGTTAGAGGATCGGGGAATCTTAGCATAAGCGGTGATGATCTGAAGATATGGAGAGGACCAGACTGGGGATGGTGGGGAGAAAAGAAGACGGAGAGGTAAGTATAAAGATTTTTTTTTCATGTTACGTTTATTATGCTCCGTGATCAGAGCATAATAAGGAACATTACATTTTGCCTGATCCGCTAATATTGATGCAAAAAGCATTGTCCACCCAACGGAGGTCCTATCGGGGTGTAGTTAATATGAGAATAAAAAAAATGGCAACAGACCACAATTTCTAAAATACTTGTAACCTCCATAAATGAAACACTAAGGCACGACTAGGCAACAGTTCATTATTACAATATATAGTTGGAGTTACTTGAAGAGTAAAGGCGTTGGGAGCCTCGATGCACGGGTCTACAGTATGGACTGCCTGTCCACTAAATAAAACTGTACACTGAGACCAGCAAGCAATTGAAAATCAGAACGGATTATCCCTTCATACTTATGACAACGCTGAGTACTGAAAGTCTTCTCCATGTGATTTATCTTCTAACAAAGCTCAGTACTGAGCTAGAGAATATTTCACAGGAACCGAGAAAACTCAACAACACATTTTTATGAGGAAACGAAGAGTGAGATAAATATCTCCCCTGCTCTCAGTCATAACAATCCACTTTCTTATGCTATAAAGAGCACAGAGCGGTGCCGTCAGATATATGATGAAGCCGTGGGGTTGGAACCATATTTTACGAACTCTCTACTAATTCATAATCCAAGTTTTAATAACAAAGGAAACTCTTGAAATCAATGAAACAAAAGGTCCAGACTCCTAAGAATGAAGAAGCAGATGGAAGAACATTTACATTTCTCCCAGAATAATATTATAGCGGTTTTCAATACACAGCAAAGCCTATTATGTGAAAATATAAACATCCATATGCGTATAGAAAGGAAAAGTGGCATCAGCCAAGATTAGACAAAAGCCGATTAAATACTGTACACCGTACTCGGTGTCGGGAAAGATAACAAGAATATTTTTGTTATGTTCGCAGGGGGAGAAACAAAAGCTCTCAATGGAAAGTGTTAAGGAAAAAAAAATGTTATTTTGCTGATTGATTTTTTTTTCTAATTTCCACTTCGTTGGCGAGAGAAAGAAAAACCTGGAGGAGAAAAATATCAGCTCGCAAGGAAAGGAATTAGAATACTAAGGGATGGAGAAGAAAAAAAACGGTTCCAGGCTTAGTTTTTTCTTCTGCAAGTTTGACAAATGTTTAAATAAAATTGGTCGGGGATTTCTAGGGACTCTTGGATCAGTAAAGAAAACGCACAACCACTTTTATCATACCGGTCACATTAAAAATTATGGTTTCATGACCCATTCAGAGCAGAGAAATGCGTGTATCTACATGAAAATGACTCTGAATACCTGTTGGGATGTAATGTGGAGGATTTAGTATTTGGAGACAGAAGATTTCTAGAAATGTTACTAGGCCTCAGGTGGGTGAAAATTGGGAATTTCATGCCTCTCCTGTGATCAGAATGGGATGAAGTTGTCTGCAAATGCAGCACATTTGTTGTCCAGGAGGTTGTGTGTCTGTGAAGCTGTGAAGCAGGGATTATTGGGGTTGTCATAATGGTCAATGTTCGCTCTCAGGACCGGGGAAGGGGATGTGTTACCACAATAGGGAAAGACATTTAGGTTTGTTCCACAACCTATGACTGGGCATGCTTAAGGTCATTCAGGAAGACTGGTTCTTTTTTTTAGGTTCTTCCACACACTTTTAAGGCACTGTTATCAAAAAAATATTCCGAACAGAAGTATACTTACTTTAAAGCTTTCTTTTCATTGCGGATTCCGCGACTGGAGTCCGGGGTCCCGACTGTGTCCAAAGAATTTTTGTAGCGTTTCCCCTACAAATATTAACAGATTATGTGTTAATAAACTTATTCTACAACTTATAATAAGGATTTCCTTGGTTTTTCAAAATTATCAATTCTAGACATTCAAAAGCCCTGTTTGCCTTTTGATTTAATATCATTCAAAGGAAACATTATTAAGCCAATAAACTCCAACCAGAACAAGCAGAACAACCTATATGAAAAATGTTGAGTAACTGAATGGTCTAAATTAAATAGTTACTTTTAGTATTTGAGGTGCTGCACCTTTCCCAGAAGAATTAGCGGTCTAGTTTTATACCCTTAAGACAACATTCTCCATCATTCAGAATTCAACATTTTTAACTAATCTTTTGAATCTGATTAATGACAAATGTGTAGTTTCTGAAAATAAAAAGTATGCCATTATTGTACTTATGTAACTGCAATGCATAGCTACAAACACTAAAATGGGTTGACATAGAAATAATCCTAGTAAAACCTTATTAGATGAGGCAGTAAATGGTGTTCCACTGACAAGTATACCTTCATCCTATCCAAAGACAGGCCACTCACTTTTATTCTAAATGTAAACATCCCTGAAATTGCACTCCTATCAAAGTTTTTATACTCTTAATATATTGGAGTCGTCATATTATATAGCACCATGTACTTACAATTGCTCATTTTCCCTTTCTACCCAGCTAATTCTTCCCTTTTCCATTAGGCCTATGACATCTCGTGACTAAAAACTGACTCGCTCAATCCTTCCAAGATCTATGTAAAAATTGTAGTGATGAGCGAGTGTGCTCGTTACTCGAGTTTTCCAAGCATGCTCGGGTGTTCCCCGGGTATTTTGGGCGTAATCGTAGATTATTTTTTTGTCTCCGCAGCTGCACGATTTAAGGCTGTTAGACAACCTGAACACATGCATGGATTGCCTGTTAAGGAATCCCCACAGGAAGAAGACAGTCCATTGAGGTACACGGCCAGTTGACCCAAGGGTCACAACCTGGCTTCTCCGAATATCTCCATGGAGCCAGGCGACCAGCGGGTCCCAATCCTGACTTCCTCCAAAAAGTATCCATGGTTCAGCGATGGTCAATGGAGTAGATCTGTATTCTTCCAACCAGACCCGGTTGCCACTAGGTTGTTTCCCATTGAATGATAGATCTGTGTCCCTTGTGATGGAGCCATGATGTATTGGTACCAGTCCTGAAGAGTCCCCTGAATGTTTGGATGTCTTGGCAGAATCTCTGGCTGTCTCTCTCTTTCTCTATATCATAGAGGCACATCCGAAACATCACCGAAACATGGCTGACACCCTCTGACACAGCCTACCTTGCTGCACTATGTTACGGCAGCCTCCACTTCACAAACACACTCATCGCCCTGGCAACAGACATGGTGGAGGAGTGGGCCTTCTCCTTTCTTCCAACTGTACCTTTAACCCAATCCCACCTCTACCCTCTCTTATCCTCCCCTCTTCTGAAGTCCACTCTGTCCACATCTACTCCCCCTACAACCTTCAAATGGCCATCATATATTGACCTCAGGATGCGACCACTGCCTTTATTAAGCAGTTCTCCACCTGGCTCCTTCTCTTTCTGTCTGCTGACATTCCCACCATCATCATGGGGGACTTCAACATCCCCATTGACACACACCAGTTAGCAGCCTCCAAACTTCTGTCCCTTACTTCATCTTTTGGACTTACTCAGTGGTCCTCCTCAGTCACCCACACAGAAGGACATACATTAAACCTGGTCTTCACCCGTCTCTGCTCCATATCTCAATTCACAACCTCTCTTTTCCCTCTATCTGACCACCATCTACTCTGTTATGACCCCAATGGCAGAGGGTCTCAGAAATAATTACTAAGTCTGCAAACACAAAAAACCAGCTCATAGGGCAGTGGTAACTGAGCTGACCATATATCTAATCCTAGCACCACAAATAGCAGCAGCCGGGGAACGTGCCTACGTTGGTTCTAGACGTCTCGCGCCAGCCGGAGAACTAACTAACCCTAGAAGGGAAAAGAAAGACCTTTCTTGCCTCCAGAGAAAAGACCCCAAAAGTTGGATACAAGCCCCCAACAAATAATAACGGTGAGGTAAGAGGAAAAGACAAACGTAAGAATGAGCTAGGTATTTAGCAAAGAGAGGCCCACTAGCTAATAGCAGAATATAGTAAGATGACTTATATGGTCAGCAAAAACCCTATCAAAATATCCACGCTGGATATTCAAGAACCCCCGAACCGTCTAACGGCCCGGGGGAAGAACACCAGCCCCCTAGAGCTTCCAGCAAAGTCAGGAATCACATTTAGTACAAGCTGGACAAAAATAAGAGCAAAGCAAATAACCCAAAAAACAAAGAAGCAGGACTTAGCTTAATTTTGCATGAACCAGGACCAGCAGACAGGAGCAAACAGAAAGGATCTGATTACAACGATGCCAGGCACTGAACTAAGGATCCAGGAAGTTTATATAGCAACACCCCTGGACTAACGACCCAGGTGGGTGCCAAACTGAGGAAAGACAATCCCAGAGTCATATCACTAGTAACCACAAGAGGGAGCCAAAAAGTCTAATTCACAACAGTACCCCCCCCTTAAGGAGGGGTCACCGAACCCTCACCAAGACCACCAGGGCGATCAGGATGAGCAGCGTGAAAGGCACGAACTAAATCGGCCGCATGCACATCAGAAGCAACCACCCAGGAATTATCCTCCTGACCATAGCCCTTCCACTTGACCAGATACTGAAGCCTCCGTCTGGAGAGATGAGAATCCAAGATCTTCTCCACCACGTACTCCAACTCGCCCTCAACCAACACCGGAGCAGGAGGCTCAACAGAAGGAACCACAGGTACAACGTACCGCCGCAACAAAGACCTATGGAACACGTTGTGAATGGCAAACGACACCGGAAGATCCAAGCGAAAGGACACAGGATTAAGGATTTCCAATATCTTGTAAGGACCGATGAAGCGAGGCTTAAATTTAGGAGAGGAGACCTTCATAGGAACAAATCGAGAAGACAGCCATACCAAATCCCCAACACGAAGTCGGGGACCCACACCGCGGCGGCGGTTGGCAAAACGCTGAGCCTTCTCCTGTGACAACTTTAAGTTGTCCACCACATGATTCCAGATCTGCTGCAACCTATCCACCACAGAATCTACCCCAGGACAGTCAGAAGGCTCCACATGTCCCGAGGAAAAACGAGGATGGAAACCAGAGTTGCAGAAAAATGGCGAAACCAAAGTAGCGGAACTAGCCCGATTATTAAGGGTAAACTCAGCCAACGGCAAGAAGGTCACCCAATCATCCTGATCTGCCGAAACAAAACACCTCAAATAAGCCTCCAGAGTCTGATTAGTTCGCTCCGTTTGTCCATTAGTCTGAGGATGAAAGGCAGACGAAAATGACAAATCAATGCCCATCCTAGCACAAAAGGATCGCCAGAACCTGGAAACAAACTGGGATCCTCTGTCAGACACAATATTCTCAGGAATGCCGTGTAAACGAACCACATTCTGAAAGAACACAGGAACCAGATCAGAAGAGGAAGGCAGCTTAGGCAAAGGCACCAAATGGACCATTTTAGAAAAGCGATCACATACCACCCCGATGACAGACATGCCCTGAGACACCGGGAGATCTGAAATGAAATCCATGGAAATGTGTGTCCAAGGCCTCTTCGGGACAGGCAAGGGCAAGAGCAACCCGCTGGCACGAGAACAGCAAGGCTTAGCTCAAGCACAAGTCCCACAGGACTGCACAAATGACCGCACATCCCGTGACAAGGAAGGCCACCAAAAGGACCTAGCCACCAGATCTCTGGTGCCAAAAATTCCCGGATGCCCTGCCAACACCAAGGAATGAACCTCGGAAATGACTCTGCTGGTCCACTTATCAGGAACAAACAGTCTATCAGGTGGACAAGAGTCAGGTCTACCAGCCTGAAATCTCTGCAACACACGTCGCAAATCAGGAGAAATGGCCGACAAGATAACTCCCTCTTTAAGAATACCAACTGGTTCTGCGACTCCAGGAGAGTCAGGCACAAAGCTCCTTGAAAGAGCATCAGCCTTCACATTCTTTGAACCTGGTAAATACGAGACCACAAAGTCAAAACGGGAGAAAAACAATGACCAGCGGGCCTGTCTAGGATTCAGGCGTTTAGCAGACTTGAGATACATCAAATTTTTGTGATCAGTCAAGACCACCACACGATGCTTAGCACCCTCGAGCCAATGACGCCACTCCTCAAATGCCCACTTCATGGCCAGCAACTCCCGATTGCCAACATCATAATTCCGCTCAGCAGGCGAAAACTTCCTAGAGAAGAAAGCACATGGTCTCATTACCGAGCAACCAGGGCCTCTGTGCAACAAAACGGCCCCTGCCCCAATCTCAGAAGCATCCACTTCGACCTGAAAGGGAAGTGAGACATCAGGCTGGCACAAAACAGGCGCCGAAGTAAACCGGCGCTTCAACTCTTGGAACGCCTCCACGGCTGCAGGAGCCCAGTTAGCAACATCAGAACCTTTCTTGGTCATATCCGTCAAAGGTTTAACAACGCTAGAAAAATTAGCGATAAAACGACGGTAGAAGTTAGCAAAACCCAAGAACTTCTGAAGACTCTTAACTGACGTGGGTTGAGTCCAATCATGAATAGCTCGGAACTTGACTGGGTCCATCTCCACAGCAGAAGGGGAAAAAATAAACCCCAAAAAGGGAACCTTCTGTACTCCAAAGAGACACTTTGAGCCCTTAACAAACAAAGCATTCTCACGCAAAACCTGAAACACCATCCTGACCTGCTCCACATGTGAGTCCCAATCTTCAGAGAAAACCAGAATATCATCCAGATAAACAATCATAAATTTATCCAGATACTTCCGGAAAATATCATGCATAAAGGACTGAAACACTGAGGGAGCATTAGAGAGCCCAAAAGGCATCACCAAGTACTCAAAATGACCTTCTGGCGTATTAAATGCTGTCTTCCATTCATCTCCTTGCTTAATGCGCACAAGGTTGTACGCACCACGAAGATCTATCTTGGTGAACCACTTGGCACCTTTAATCCGGGCAAACAAGTCTGACAACAGAGGCAAAGGATACTGAAATTTAACAGTGATTTTATTCAGAAGCCGATAGTCAATACAAGGTCTCAAAGATCCATCCTTCTTGGCCACAAAAAAGAATCCCGCACCAAGAGGGGAAGAGGATGGACGGATATGCCCCTTCTCCAGAGACTCCTTGATATACGAACGCATTGCGGCATGCTCAGGTACAGACAGATTAAATAGTCTTCCCTTAGGAAATTTACTACCTGGAATCAAATCTATGGCGCAGTCACAGTCCCTATGAGGAGGCAGAGCACTGGACCTGGACTCGCTGAATACATCCTGATAATCAGACAAATACTCAGGAACTTCCGAAGGAGTGGAGGAAGCAATAGACACCGGCGGGGAATCAGCATGAATTCCCTGACAGCCCCAACTTGACACAGACATTGCCTTCCAATCCAAGACTGGATTGTGGGTCTGTAACCATGGCAGACCCAAAACGACCAAATCATGCATTTTATGCAGAACAAGAAAACGAATCACCTCCCGATGTTCAGGAGTCATGCACATGGTTACCTGCGTCCAAAACTGTGGTTTATTTTCCGCCAATGGCGTAGCATCAATACCTCTAAGAGGAATAGGATTTACCAACGGTTCAAGAACAAAACCACAGCGCTTGGCAAATGACAGATCCATAAGACTCAGGGCAGCACCTGAATCCACAAACGCCATAACAGGGTAAGAAGACAATGAGCAAATTAAAGTCACAGACAAAATAAATTTAGGTTGCAAATTACCAATGGCGACAGGACTAACAACCCTTGTTAGGCGTTTAGAGCATGCTGATATAACATGTGTAGAATCACCACAGTAAAAACACAACCCATTCTGACGTCTGTGATTTTTCCGCTCATTTCTAGTCTGAATTCTATCACATTGCATTAAATCAGGTGTTTGTTCAGACAACACCACCAGAGGATTAGCGGTTTTGCGCTCCCGCAAACGCCGGTCAATTTGAATAGCCAGCGCCATGGAATCATTCAGACTTGTAGGAATGGGGAAACCCACCATCACATTCTTAATGGCTTCAGAAAGGCCATTTCTGAAATTTGCGGCCAGAGCACACTCATTCCACTGAGTAAGCACGGACCATTTCCGAAATTTTTGGCAATACACTTCAGCTTCATCCTGGCCCTGAGAAATAGCAAGCAAGGCTTTTTCTGCCTGAACTTCAAGATTGGGTTCCTCGTAAAGCAATCCGAGCGCCAGAAAAAACGCATCAATATTTGCCAATGCCGGATCTCCTGGCGCTAGCGAGAAAGCCCAATCCTGAGGGTCGCCCCGTAAAAAAGAGATAACAATTTTAACTTGCTGAGCTGAATCTCCAGATGAACGGGGTCTCAGAGATAGAAACAATTTACAATTATTCCTGAAATTCCTAAACTTAAATCGGTCTCCAGAAAACAGTTCAGGAATAGGTATTTTAGGTTCAGACATTGGACTACTGGTAACAAAATCTTGTATGCCCTGCACACGAGCAGCAAGCTGGTCTACACTTGTAATCAAGGTCTGGACATTCATGTCTGCAGCAAGCACAAGCCACTCAGAGGTAAAGGGGAGGAAGAGAGGAAAAAAAAAAACAAAAAACCTCAGAATTTCCTTTCTTATTATCCCACTTCTGCAATGCATTAAACATTCAATGTTGGCCTGGCATACTGTTATGACCCCAATGGCAGAGGGTCTCAGAAATAATTACTAAGTCTGCAAACACAAAAAACCAGCTCATAGGGCAGTGGTAACTGAGCTGACCATATATCTAATCCTAGCACCACAAATAGCAGCAGCCGGGGAACGTGCCTACGTTGGTTCTAGACGTCTCGCGCCAGCCGGAGAACTAACTAACCCTAGAAGGGAAAAGAAAGACCTTTCTTGCCTCCAGAGAAAAGACCCCAAAAGTTGGATACAAGCCCCCAACAAATAATAACGGTGAGGTAAGAGGAAAAGACAAACGTAAGAATGAGCTAGGTATTTAGCAAAGAGAGGCCCACTAGCTAATAGCAGAATATAGTAAGATGACTTATATGGTCAGCAAAAACCCTATCAAAATATCCACGCTGGATATTCAAGAACCCCCGAACCGTCTAACGGCCCGGGGGGAGAACACCAGCCCCCTAGAGCTTCCAGCAAAGTCAGGAATCACATTTAGTACAAGCTGGACAAAAATAAGAGCAAAGCAAATAACCCAAAAAACAAAGAAGCAGGACTTAGCTTAATTTTGCACGAACCAGGACCAGCAGACAGGAGCAAACAGAAAGGATCTGATTACAACAATGCCAGGCACTGAACTAAGGATCCAGGAAGTTTATATAGCAACACCCCTGGACTAACGACCCAGGTGGGTGCCAAACTGAGGAAAGACAATCCCAGAGTCATATCACTAGTAACCACAAGAGGGAGCCAAAAAGTCTAATTCACAACCCTACTCACCTTCTCATCCCTGTCCTCCTCACCTGTCACCCATGTCCAGCAACATGCACACCCCCGCAGAAACCTCACACACCTAGACACCCACATGCTCTCTGATGCTATCCTACCACTGGCATCCATATCCTCACTCCATGACAGACACTGCCACTAGTTTCTACAATGCCACTCTTGCATCAGCCATTGACTCAGTCGCCGCTCTCATGCATGACAGAGTGTGACAAATCTATAGACAACCCTGGCACAATAACATCAATAAAAAGCTTCGGCAAGTATTCAGAATTGCAGAAAGGCGTTGGAAAAAAACGCATTCGCAAGATGACTTCTTTGCACTCAAACAAGCAACACTCGCATTCAAATCAGCTCTTATTTCTGCTAAATAGGCCTACTTTACATCCCTTGTATCTTCCTTATCCCACAACCCCAAACAGTTGTTCAACACTTTTAACTCCCTCCTCTGCCCACCACTGCCCTGTTATGACCCCAATGGCAGGGGGTCTCAGAGACAATAGCGAAGTCTGCAAACATAAAACCCAGCTCATAGGGCAGTGGTAACTGGGCTGACCATATACCTGAACCTAGCACACAAATAACAGCAGCCGGGGAACGTACCTACGTTGATTCTAGACGTCTCGCGCCAGCCGGAGAACTAACTAACCCTAGCAGGGAAAAGAAAGACCTTTCTTGCCTCCAGAGGAAATACCCCAAAAAGTTGGATAGAAGCCCCCAACAAATAATAACGGTGAGGTAAGAAGAAAAGACAAACGCAAGAAATGAACTAGGTTTTAGCAAAGAGAGGCCCGCTAACTAATAGCAGAATATAGGAAGATGACTTATAAGGTCAGCAAAAACCCTCACAAAAACTCCACGCGGAATATTCAAGAACCCCCAAACCGTCTAACGGCACGGGGGGAGAACATCCGCCCCCTAGAGCTTCCAGCAATATAAGGAATCACATTTAGTACAAGCTGGACCTAAAATAAGAGCACAGAAAATAACCAAAAACAAGAAAGCAGACTTAGCTTAATTTTGCAAAGAACCAGGACCAGCAGATAGGAGCAAACAGAAGGATCTGATTACAACGATGCCAGGCACCAGACTGAAAATCCAGGAAGTTCAAATAGCTACACCCCTGGACTAACGAGGCCAGGTGGGTACCAAGCAAGGGAAGGAAAATCAAAGTGTAATATCACTAGTGACCACAAGAGGGAGCCAAAAAGTCTAATTCACAACACTGCCCCCTCCGAGTTTCATAATCTCTGCCGAGAACTTCAAAAATAAGATTGACCAAACAAGGCAAGTCTTTGTTGTCAAACCACCACAAACCCTTTGTATACCAGACCAATGCCCTAACCCCATAACTTCCCTCTCCAAAATCACTGAAGGAGAGCTTGCTCATCTTCTCTCCAAATCACACCTCACCACTTGTGGGCTTGACCCCATCCCACCTCCTCCCCAACCTCACCACCACACTAATCCCATCCCTAACCCATCTCTTCAACCTATCACTAACTTCTGGTACCTTCCCCTCTGCTTTCAAACATGCCACAATCACACCTATTCTCAAAAAGCCATCCCTTGATCCTAGCGCTATGCCCAGCTATCGCCCCTGTTGTGAATTCTGTTCTCGAACTCCCTCCGGTGGTTATGAATGGTACTTCGGCGAGTTCTGTCCATGGACTCCCTCTGGTGGCTGTGAGTGGAGCTGCTGGTTCTGAGGTTCTTTCCTCAGCTGACCTCGTTTAGTCCTAGGCTGGCTGCTCTATTTAACTCCACTTAGATCGTTACTTGATGCCAGCTGTCAATGTTCTAGTACTGGTTCAGTTCTCTCTGGATCTTTCAGATGACCTGTCTACTCCAGCAAAAGCTAAGTCCCTGCTAGCTTATTTGTTACCACTGTTTTCTTGTCCAGCTTGCTATCATGATTCTGCCTTGCTAGCTGGAAGCTCTGGGAGGCAGAGTGGCACCTCCACGCCGTGAGTCGGTGCGGGGTCTCTTTTGCACACTCTGCGTGGTTTTTTGGTAGTTTTTTATGCTGACCGCAAAGATACCTTTTCTATCCTCAAGTCTGTTTAGTTAAGTCTGGCCTCCTTTGCTGAAACCTATTTCATTCCTGTGTTTGTGACTTCCATCTTAACTTACAGTCAATATGTGTGGGGGGCTGCTTATTTCTTTGGGGAATTTCTCTGAGGCAAGTTAGGCTTTATTTTCTATCTTTAGGGGTAGTTAGCTCTTAGGCTGTGAAGAGGCGTCTAGGTAGAGTCAGGTACGCTCCACGGCTATTTCTAGTTGTTGTGATAGGATTAGGGGTTGCGGTCAGCAGAGCTCCCACTTCCCAGAGCTTGTCCTGTATTACTAGTTTGCTCATCAGGTCATTCCTAGTGCTCATAACCACCAGGTCATCATAACACGCCCCATATCTTAGCTCCCATTTGCTTCCAAACTCCTTGAACAGCACGTCCATGCTGAACTTTCCTCTCACTTTGCATCTAACTCTGTCTTTGACAACCTACAATCTGGCTTCTGTCCCCACCATTCCACTGAGACTGCCCTGACCAAAATTACTAACGACTTACTTACAGCCAAAGCTAACAGACAATTTTCTATACTCCTCCTTTTAGACTTGTCCTCTGCCTTGGACACAGTTGACCACTGCCTCCTACTACAGATCCTCTCTTCCTTTGGTGTCAAAGACCTTGCTCCATCTTTGATCTCCTCATACCTTACCAACCGCACATTTAGCATTTCCTACTCCTATACTACCTCTTCCTCTCTCCCCCTCTCTGTTGGTGTCCCTCAAGGCTCTGTCGTAGGACCCCTTCTCTTCTCAATCTATACCCTTGGCCTGGGACAACTCATAAAGTCCTATGGCTTCCAGTACCATCTATATGCTGATGACACTCAGATCTACCTCTCTGGCCCAGATGTCACTTCTCTGCTCTTCAGAATCCCAGAGTGTCTATCAGCCATATCCTCTTTCTCCTCTCGCTTCCTCAAGCTCAATGTGGACCAATCTGAACTAATTATCTTTCCTCCATCTCGCATATCATCCCTACCTGATCTATCTATCAAAATAAATGAAATCACACTTTCCCCTGTCCCGGAAATCCGCTGCCTCGGAGTAACCCTCGACTCTGTCCTGTCCTTCAAACCGCACATCCAAGCTCTTGCCACCTCCTGTTGCATCCAGCTCAAAAATATTTCCAGAATCCGTCCTTTCCTGAACCATCACTCTACCAAAATGCTTGTGCATGCCGTAATCATCTCCCACCTCGACTACTGCAACATCCTCCTCTTTGGCCTACCTTCTATCAATCATGCACCCCTCCAGTCTGACCTTAAAGGGAATCTGTCACCCCAAAATCACGGGTGAGGTAAGCCCACCGGCATCAGAAGCTTATCTTCAGCATTCTGTAATGCTGTAGATAAGCCCCCGATGTATCCTAAAAGATGAGAAAAAGATGTTAGATTATATTCAACCAGGGGCATTCCCGCTGCTGGTCCGGGTCCGGCGCCTCCCATCTTCATCAGATGACGTCCTCTTCTGGTCTTCACGCTGCGGCTCCTGCGCAGGCGTACTTTGCCCTGTTGAGGGCAGAGCATAGTACTGCAGTGCACAGACGTGGGCCTCTCTGACCTTTCCCGGTGCCTGCGCACTGCAGTACTTTGCTCTGCTCTCAACAGGGCAGACAAAGTACGCCTGCGCCGGAGCCGCAGCGTGAAGACCAGAAGAGGACGTCATCTGATGAAGATGAGAGGCGCCGGACCCAGACCAGCAGCTGGAACGCCCCTGGGTGAGTATAATCTATCCTCTTTTTCTCATCTTTTAGGTTACATTGGGGCTTATCTACAGCATTCCAGAATGCTGTAGATAAGCACCTGATGCCGGTGAGTGTACCTCACCCGCGATTTCCCTTTAACTCTGCTGCCTGATTAAATAATCTCTCTCCTCGCTACACTCCTGCTTTCCTCTTTGCAAATCCCTTCACTGGTTCTCAATTTCCCAGCGTATCCAGTTTAAACTACTAACACTGACCTACAAATCAATCCATAACCTTTCTCCTACATATATTTCCGAACTAACCTCTCAATATCTTCCCTCACATAATCTCTGGTCCTCCCAAGACCTCCTTCTCTCCTCCACGCTTATTCGCTCCTCACCCAATTGCCTTTAAGACTACTCCCGAATATCCCCCATCCTCTGGAATTCTGTGCCCCAACATATCCGGTTATCCACCACAATTGGATCCTTCAAACGGAACCTGAAAACCCACCTCAACAAAAAAGCTTACAACCTGAAATGACCACACAACCACCTCAACACCATCGGAGCTATGCAACCCCCGACCTACTCTCTCCTCCCCCATAATCCTGTACAATGTAAGCTCCCAAAGGCAGAGTCCTTTTCCCTCTGTACCAGTCTGCCATTGTTAGTTTGTTTACTGTAAGTGATATTTGTATTTTGATGTAACCCCTTCTCAGGTACAGCACCATGGAATTAATGGTGCTATATAAATAACAATAATAATATCACCTCTTTTTATGTTTAACAAGTGTCCTTAATCGAGCATCACAGATTAGGGGAAAAATGGTGACGACCAAGTTGCCTTGTTTGATTATGTAATCTATTTGCACAGATTTTCCTCCTCTGTTTTAAAAATCAACAAACTATCTTGCCTAGACAATGCATAATTAGCATATCAGTAAACATCACTAGTCGTCAAGGATAAGAGCACAATATGTTACATCAGATGCCAACTTACAAGTCAATATTATAGGCTTACATAAGCAACAGTCAGTTTTCTAGACAACACAAATTCAAACGTCAACATATAGAAAGCAGTCTATTCTTCTTGGTTTGCTAAAAATAGTCATCTGGTTGCCGTAATTAAGATACAATGCTGTGTCTCCACACATATGTCCTGGCTGGGAAGGACTTCTTGATCTAGGACATATGGACACATCCTTGCGATCGCTACCGCTGGGTGTTCAACTAATATGACAGCTGACCCCCTGCTCTCAGCATGGAGTGGTTCCCACACTGTCCCTGGCTGTTTAACCTCCTAAATGCTGTGATTGGTATCGATCGCAGCATTTAGAAGTCATGGAGAGGGAAGGGTTCCCACTCCCCTCCGATCGGCACCCCCGTGAAGGCATCGTGAGTGTATGATCGTTGCCATGGTGACATCTGGGTCACCAGACATGGCAAGCCACTTTGACCATGTACAAAGTATGGTCTAACAAGCTTGTGTCAGTGCAGCACTGATAGGTACAAAGCACTGCAATGCTTTATAACATTGATCAGACATCTGAAAGTGAAAGTTCCATTAAGGGAATAGGTAAAAAAAAAAAAGTTAATAAAAATTGTAAAAACAATTTTGGAGCATAATAGTATGCCCATGTCGGACTCTCCATTTGGTGCAGGCTCCGGCCCTGAGCCCGCACCTTTCCAGGCACATGACAGCTGATATGTGCCCGCAACAGCCGCAGATGGAATCGCGATCCAACAACGGCTGTTAACTAGTTAAATGTGAATATAAATCTTTGACAGCGGCATTTAATTTGCGCTTACAAGAAGCGCATCGCTTGATTGTGGGTCACCGATGGGTCGGCATGATAACCAGAGGTCTGCAGCAAACCTCTATGGTTATCATTGCTAGATTGCTACGAGCGCCATCCCATGTATGCCTAAACCACATTTAGCGTCCACATGTTTGGCATTTCTGTAGCAATGAAAGCTCACCTAATTTACAGGTGAATGTCTCCAGAAAAACGAGTTGGGCATAATATAGTGGGCACAGCAATGTACTGGGCACTATACTGTACGGGCACTGCTATAGCAGATTTGCAATTTTCACTCAGCAACATCCACTGCAGCTGTTTTGGAAGCTCAAGGGCTCTGCCAATGTGATATGGCACCCTCAAATCATTCCAGCAAAATCTGAACTCCAGTATGGCGCTTCTTCCCTTCTGAGCCTTGCACTGTGCTTCAAAAGTAGTTTTCAATCACATATGGGGTATTGACATACTCAGGACAAATTGCACATCAAATTTTGGGTCCATTTTCTCCTGTTAACCTTGTGAAAATAAAAAAATAGCGTGAAAACAACATTTTTGTGAAAAAAATTAATATTTTTTTATATTCACGGCTCAATGTTATACAATTCTGTGAAGCACCTGGGGGTTCAAAGTTCTCACCACATAACTAGATAAGTCCCTTGAGGGATGTAGTTTGCGTTCCAAAAGTCAAATGGTGCTGCTTCCCTTCAGAGTCCTGTCGTGCGATCAAAAAGTAGATTTCTACCACATATGGGGTATCGCATACTCAGGAAAAATTACACAACAAATTGTACTGTGCATTTTTTCCTGTAACCCTTGTGAAAATGAAAAATTTGAGGCTCAAACAACATTTTTGTAGAAAAATATGATTTTTCATTTTCTCGGCTCAACATTATACAATTCTGTGAATCACCTGGTGGTTGAAGTGCTCCTCACACATCTAAATAAAGTTCTTGCGGGGCCTGGTATCCAAAGTAGGGCCACTAATGGGGTGGTTTCCAATGTTTAGGGACATCTGGGGCTCTGAAAACATGACATGGTGTCCGCTGTCTATTCCAGACAATTTTGCACTTCAAAATTCAAATGATGCACTGCCTTGTGTCCAAACAGTAGTTTCCCCCACATATGGGGTATATGCATACTCAGGAGACATTGCATAACAAATTTTATAATGCATTTTCTCCTGTTATACTTCGGAAAATGAAAAATTGGGACTAAAGTACCGTATTTTCCGGCGTATAAGACGACTGGGCGTATAAGACGACCCCCCAACTTTACCAGTTAAAATATAAAATCTTCTTAAAAGTCGGGGGTCTTCTTATACACCCTATGTCGTCTTATAGGGCCGGTGAATATGTGCCTTTTGGGGGGGGGGGGGGGAGTGATCCTGATGCCGAGGGGGCGTCTCACAGGAAAGTGAGTATCCCCCATTACCTTATCGTAGCGGTGCAGCGTGGGGGTCTCAGTGCTGGGAGTGGCGGCGGCTGCTGTGCTCTGGTGCGGCGGTTGCTGTGCTCTGGTGCGGCGGTTGCTGTGCTCTGGTGCGGCGGCTCCTCTTCTGTGTGGGGCCTCTGTGCTGTGCGGTGGCGGTGGCGGCGGCATATCTTTATCCAGTTGGGGCTCCTCCGGCATCTCCTTAGCCCTGGAGGCCCCGCCGCAACTCCATCGGTGCAATGCAGCGGCCATTTTCCCGGAGGCAGCTCAATAGGTGCGATGCGGTGGCCTCCGGGAAAATGGCCGCTGCTCAGATTCAGATCTCGTCCCGAAATCTCGGGACACGAGATCTGAATCTGAGCAGCGGCCATTTTCCCGGAGGCCACCACATTGCACCGATGGAGTTGCGGCGGGGCCTCCAGGGCTAAGGAGATGCCGGAGGAGCCCCAACTGGATAAAGATACGCCGCTGCCGCCGCCACCTCACAGCACAGAGGCCCCACACAGAAGAGGAGCCGCCGCACCAGAACACAGCAGCCGCCGCCGCTCCCAGCACTGACACCCCCACGCTGCACCGCTAGGATAAGGTAATGGGGATTACTCACTTTCCTGTGAGACGCCCCCTCGTCATCAGGATCACTCCCCCTCCCCACCCACCATATACACCGGCGTACAAGTCGATTCCCGGCGTATAAGACGACCCCCGACTTTTAAGAAGATTTTCGGGGGTTAAAAAGTCGTCTTATACGCCGGAAAATACGGTACCTTTTCCGCTGTAAAATTTTCATTTTTTTTCTTCTATATTGTTTTACATTCTGTGAAGCACCTGAAGGGCTAATAAACTTCTTGACTGTGGTTTTGAGCACCTTGAGGGGTGCAGTTTTTAGAATGGTGTCACTTTGGGGTGTTCTCTGTCATATAGGCCCATCAAAGTCACTTCAAATGTGATGTGGTATCTAACAATTTTTTTTTTAATTAATTTATTGGAAAAATTAGAAATTGCCGATCAACTTTTAACCCCTCTAACTCCCCAAAAAAGATAAGTTTAAAAAATTGTACTGATGTAAAGTAGACATATAGTAAATGTTACTTATTAACTATTTTGTGTCACATAACTTTCTGATTTAAGGGCATAAGAATTGAAAGCTTGAAAATTGTGAATTTGTCTCCAAATTTCCGATATTTTCATAAATAAACGCAAGTTACATCGAACAAATTTTAAAATGTACATGAAGTACAAAATGGCACGAAAAAACAATCTCAGAATCAGTGGGATCCATTGAAGCATTCCAGAGTTATAACCTCATAAAGTGACAGTGGTCAGAATTTATTTAATAAAAGTGTACACATAAAGTTGAGCAAGTTTCAAATACACTGCTCAAAAAAATAGGGGACACTTAAACAACTGAATATAACTCCCAAGTAAATCAAACTTCTGTGAAATCCAACTGTCCACTTAGGAAGCAACACTGATTGACAGTCAATTTCACATGCTGTTGTGCAAATGGAATAGACAACAGATGGAAATTATTGGCAATTATCAAGACATCCTCAACAAAGAAGTGGTTCTGCAGGTGGGGATCACAGACCACATCTCAGTACCAATGCTTTCTGGCTGATGTTTTGGTCACTTTTGAATGTTGGTTGTGCTTTCACAGTCATGGTAGCATGAGACAAACTCTACATCCCACACAAGTGGCTCAGGTAGTGCAGCTCATCCAGGATGGCACATCAATGCGAGCTGTGGCAAGAAGGTTTGCTGTGTCTGTCAGCGTAGTGTCCAGAGGCTGGAGGCGCTACCAGGAGACAGACCAGTGCACCAGGAGACATGGAGGGGGCCGTAGGAGGGCAACAACAAAGCAGCAGGACCGCTACCTCCACCTTTTTGCAAGGAGGAACAGGAGGATCACTGCCAGAGCCCTGCAAAATGACCTGCAGCAGGCCACAAATGTGCATGTGTCTGCACAAATGGTTAAAAACCGACTCCATGAGGATGGTTTGATTGCCCGACGTCCACAGATAGGGGTTGTGCTCACAGCCCAACACCGTGTAGGACACTTGGCATTTGCCACAGAACACCAAGATTGGCAAATTTGCCACTGGCGCCCAGTGCTCTTCACAGATGAAAGCAGGTTCACACTGAGCACATGTGACAGACGTGACAGAGTCTGGAGATGCCGTGGAGAGCGATTTGCTATCTCTCGGATAACTCTCTTCTCGACCCCTTACAATCTGGTTTCCGCTCTTTACACTCCACTGAAACTGCCCTCACTAAAGTCTCTAATGATCTAATAACAGCTAAATCCAAAGGTCATTGCTCCCTGCTGATTCTCCTGGATCTCTCTGCCGCATTTGACACTGTGGATCACCAGTTCCTTCTCACTATGCTCCGCTCCATATGCCTCAAGGACACAGCCCTCTCCTGGTTCTCCTCCTACCTCTCTGACCGCTCCTTCACTGTATCCTTTGCCGGCTCCTCTTCCTCTCCTCGTCCCCTTACTATCGGGGTTCCGCAGGGCTCAGTCCTAGGCCCCCTCCTCTTCTCTCTATACACGGCTCCTATTGGACAAACAATCAGCAGACTTGGGTTCCAATATCATCTCTATGCTGATGACACCCAATTATACACTTCTTCCCCTGTCATCACCCCTACCCTAATTCAAAATACCAAGGATTGTTTGTCTGCTGTCTCTAAGGGTACCGTCACACAGTCACACTTTGATCGCTACGACCGTACGATCCGTGACGTTCCAGCGATATCCATACGATATCGCTGTGTCTGACACGCAGCAGCGATCAGGGATCCTGCTGAGAATCGTACGTCGTAGCAGATCGTATGGAACTTTCTTTCGTCGCTGGATCTCCCGCTGACATCGCTGGATCGTTGTGTGTGACAGCGATCCAGCGATGTGTTCGCTTGTAACCAGGGTAAACATCGGGTAACTAAGCGCAGGGCCGCGCTTAGTAACCCGATGTTTACCCTGGTTACCAGCGTAAAAGTAAAAAAAAACAAACAGTACATACTCACATTCCGGTGTCTGTCCTCCGGCGTCTCAGCTTCTCTGCACTGTGAGCGCCTGCCAGCCGGAAAGCGAGCACAGCGGTGACGTCTGACGTCACCGCTGTGCTTTCCGGCTCTGCTGCTTACACAGTGGAGAGAAGCAGAACGCCGGGGACAGACACCGGAATGTGAGTATGTACTATTTGTTTTTTTTACGTTTACGCTGGTAACCAGGGTAAACATCGGGTTACTAAGCGCGGCCCTGCGCTTAGTTACCCGATGTTTACCCTGGTTACCCGGGGACTTCGGCATCGCTCCAGCGCCGTGATTGCAATGTGTGACCGCAGTCTACGACGCTGGAGCGATAATCATACGATCGCTGCGACGTCACGGATCGTGCCGTCGTAGCGATCAAAATGGTACTGTGTGACGGTACCCTAACATCATGTCCTCCCTCTATCTGAAACTAAATCTCTCCAAAACGGAACTTCTTGTGTTTCTCCCTTCTACTAACCTCACTCTTCCCAACATTGAAATTACCCTGGAGGGTTCAACCATAACTCCCAAGCAGCATGCCCGCTGTCTTGGGGTCATATTTGACACCGAACTTTCCTTTACTCCCTATATCCGATCACTCACTCGCTCTTGTCACCTGCATCTTAAAAACATCTCCAGAATCTGACCTTTTCTCACCTTTGAAACTGCTAAGACTCTTACTGTCGCTCTTATTCATTCTCGTCTGGACTACTGCAACTCTCTTCTGATCGGTCTCCCTCTTACCAAACTTTCTCCTCTCCAATCCATCTTGAATGCGGCAGCCAGGGTCATATTTCTGTCCAACCGCTTCACCGATGCCTCCATCTTGTGCCAGTCATTATACTGGCTACCCATTCGCTACAGGGTCTAGTATAAACTCATCTCTCTCACCCATAAAGCCCTCCACAGTTCTGCACTGCCTTATATCTCCTCTCTCATCTCTGTCTATCGCCCTACACATGCCCTCCGTTCTACAAATGACCTAAGGCTAACATCCCCCGTAATCCGAACCTCGCACCTCCGTCTCCAAGACTTCTCTCGTGCTGCACCAGCTCTCTGGAATGCACTTCCCCAGATGATCAGACTGATACCTAGCCCCGACCTTTTCAAGCACGCTTTAAAAACCCATCTCTTCAAACAAGCCTACCACATCAACTACTCAGTAAACTAACTTTGCCCTGTTCCCTCCTTCCAAATATTATTCTAAATCTGCACCCTACTATTCATCTGTCTCCACACCCTCCATGCACATGATAACTGCACTTGATACTTGACTATTGCACTTAAACACATGGGCTGATGACCGGATCATGCAGCTTTGTATGAAAATCCTTATGTATTGTAATTGCCAGACCTGAAATAACAAGCACTTTTCACCTATTGTGTCCCCCCATTTTCTTGTAGATTGTAAGCTTGTGAGCAGGGACCTCACTCCTAATGTCACTGTTTAAATTGTCTTAGCTTGTATTGAATTTGTCTGTACATGTCCCCGCTTAATTGTAAAGTGCTGCGGAATATGTTGGCGCTATATAAATAAAAATTATTATTATTATTATTAGTTGATGAATCGGTGGATGAATTTTGTAGTTTTCTCATGGTTTAAATACGTATTGCATATCTTTACAACATTATCAAACCTTCTTCAAGTCAAACCAGATATACTCCTTCTGACCAAACTCATGCCCCCCTTGCAGTGGTCTCTCCTACAGCCCCCACATAGGATTCTGACATTTGGTCATGAGTGTTACAGTATGTATTCATTAATTTATGTATTGCTTGCACGTCACTCAGGATATAAAGGCGATACAAAGGAAACATGAGTTCTTGTTGGAATCCTGGGGAAATCTTACTCAGGGTGACTATTAAAATTCTTTACAGTAGAGGGGAGGTAATGGTTTACAGGCATGCAGCTATGATGCAGTTCGGAGCTGAAGCTGATCACAAGGTTCTTTTCATCATACAGAATCACTTCTCTTCATGTAATGCTTCATAAACATATATGAAAGTCTCTTCACAGGTAACTTCTTTTCACATGCAGTGTCTTAACCTAAGCATAATTGTACTTTGCTCATGCAGTGAGGTGAGGTGAGGGGGATGAGTCCAGTGCTGTAGCTCTCTCACTTCTATCTTGAGGTAACAAAGATACTCCTGTCTGTCCTGACTGCTTCAATTATTACAGTAATCACTTCCTATTAAGAACTGGGTTATACAGCTTGTCTGATTTCAGTCTGACAGGACACTCTCTAGCACACACCTTTCTCTTGGACGTCCTGGACACAATAACAACTTTCCCAGTGTCACCTGGGGCTGAGCTAACCACTCCCTGTCTGCTATAACCATTTTAACCCCTATAGTTGTTGCATGATTCTAAATCAACAGTGCAGCTTCTGTCTGTCACATATGGAAACCACTGAATCAAACTTTTCCAGAGGTGCTATGTGTTAGACAGTCCAAGGCTATAGATTGTACACTCAGTATATACTTGTCCACACATTGTTTCTCCAGACTTGGTTAACACACTAAATGAATAATAAAGGGCAGTGATATACAGCGCATGATAATGCATCCAATGTCAATTTGCTCCTCTTAAATAGGATTTAAATATATACCAGCCACAGGAATTCTAATAATCAATAATTTATTATTATAGCCAGTCTACAAGTGCACATCATGAAATGTTTACTAGGCCTCCACCAATAACCCATCAGGAGAAAACAATAAAAAGCAAAGTTAAGTTTAGCTATTGCAATCCAAAGTGATATAAAGGAAATTGAGCATGTAAGTGTAAGGTGATAAATGCTTAATGTCTCCATTCTCCGACCATCAGATTTTAGTGCTATCAGGATTGGACCTCTCTGCTCATATTGTCTTCAAGTGAACCCAGAAAATGTACTCTGGGCTTCCGAATACACCAGAATCTAAGAGGTATGTGATTTATAAGTGGGGCAGAATACCAGGTTTGATGTGCAATGTTACGAAGCCCCATGTGTCACCGGCTACAGGTGTCCCCACCCCGGCTCCATGGTCATGTGCAGAGCTGGCAAAATCAAACACTACACAAGAGAATGGTTTGGTGGCACTTCCAGAGGGTGGATTCCTTGGAAAATAATTTTTAATTTAGTAGGCAAAAGGATCCAGTGAAGGAAGGAGGAAATAGCAAAAGACTTTGGGCCTGCTTTATCATTTGCGATTTATTGAAGAATTTTTTTTTTTTTGTGACATTTATCAAGCATTTTTTTGTGCCAAGTACATCAAAATGGAGAACACGGTTTATGGATTTGGTGCAAAACTGAAAATGCTCTTTGTTTTGGTCTTTGACCAGTTTTTGTATATTTTTAGCAGTAAAAATCGCAAAATGTTTATAAAGCCAAATTGAAAACTCCTTCGAAAACCTTACAGGACTGACATGTGACAAGTGACCCTTCCCCACAGAAAATGCGACATTTGGTAAAAATTGCACTTCATAAATCTGTCTAACACTTCGAGATAAGCAAAGTTAGAGGGAAAAAAAGACTTAAAAACAAAAGACAACTTGCAAAGTGGCGCAAAGCACATAGAGAATAAAGCTAAAAATCCCTAAAATGGAGCAAATTTGGAGTGTTGATTTGGGTCTATACACAGTGGGGACAAAAAGGATTTGATACACTGCCGATTTTGCAAGTTTTCCCACCTACAAAGAATGGAGAGGTCTGTAATTATTATCATAGGTACACTTCAACTGTGAGAGACAGAATCTAAAAAAAAAAAAAAAAAAAAACCCGGAAAAACACATTGTATGATTTTTAAATAATTAAATTGCATTTTATTGCATGAAGTAATTATTTGATCACCTGCCAACCAGCAAGAATTATTTCTCTTACAGACCTGCTAGTTGTTCTTTAAGAATCCCTCCTACTCTGCACTCATTACCTGTATTAATTGCACCTGTTTGAACTTGACATCTGTCCACACTATCAATCAATCTCTCTCCACCCTTTCCACCATTGCCAAAACCAAAGAGCTGTCTTAGGACACCAAGGATAACATTGTAGACCTGCACAAGGCTGGGATTGGCTGCAGGACCATAGGCAAGCGGCTTGGTGAGAGAACAACAACTGTTGGTACAATTATTTAAAAATGAAAGAAACACAAGCTGACTGTCAATCTTCCTTGGTCTGGGGCTCCATGCAAAATCTCTCTTCGTGGGGTAAGAATGATTCTGAAAATGGTCAGGAACCAGCCTGAAACTACACAGGAGGACCTGGTCAATAACCTAAAGAGAGCTGCGGCCACAGTCTCAAATATTACCATTAGTAATACACTATACAATCATGGATGAAAATCCTGCAGTGCACACAAGGTCCCCCTGCTCACCTCAGCAAATGTCCAGGCCAGTTTGAAGTTCACCAATGACCATCTGGATGATCCAGAGGAGACATGGGAGAATGTCACGTGGTCAGATGAGACCAAAATAGAACTTTTTCGTATCAACTCCACTCGTTGTGTTTGGAAGAAGAAGGATGTGTACAACCCCAAGAACACCGTCCCAACCATGAAGCATGATGGGGAAAATATCATACATTGTGGGTGCTTTACTGCAAAGGGGACAGGATGACTGCATCGTATTGAAGGGAGGATGGATGGAGTAATGTTTTGCAAGATTTTACCCAACAACCTCCTTCCCTTAGTAAGAGCATTGAAGATGGGTCGTGTCTGTCTCTCACAGTTGAAGTGTACCTATGATAAAAATTAGACTTCTCCATTCTTTGTACGTTGGAAAACTTGCAAAATCGGCAGTGTATGAAATACTTATTTTACCCACCATACCTCCCAACCAGACCTCTCAAATGCCATAATGATGCTGATGCAGGAGGTAACTATTGAGTGAGGGTAACTATTATAATGATATATCACATACTTAACTATACTATGCTTAAAAACATACTGTACTATATTGGAATAAAATATATTTAATTACATTACCTTACTGAATATTATGTGGTTTATATACATTGTACTTAGAGGGGTTGTGCAGTGAAAACCGATAAGTCTGCAGTCACTCTGTATGACTCTAGACGTATGAATCGCCGGTTTCAGGCCTGATACCAGAGGGTATGTATAAGTTATACATACCCCCGGCCAGTGGGCGCAGCCTTGTTCTCCATATACTTGTATGGAGTGAAACCTCACCCTCTAGTTGGACACACTCACTGGACGGCTGCATCACTAGATGGGGCGCGACCTCGGCTCAATACAAGTGTATGGAGAGCGAGGCTGCGCCCAATGGCTGGGGGTATGTATAAGTCATACATACCCTCCAGTCCTGGGTCTGAAACCAGCAAATCCCCGCAGCCAGGGCCGGACTGGCCATCTGGCAATTCTGGCAAATGCCATAAGGGCCTGTCTGGTCTTGGGCTGCCTTGTTGACATTGTTAACAGAATTGGTGTTCTCAAGACACACATACTGCTAAGAGTTGTGACAGAACACAAAGTCGCTGACTCCGTCACTTATCCCAGAAGGCCACAGATATCATTAGAAATATTGGCCTGGTAGTACATCTTGCTTTCCTCCATCCAGGGTAATATAAGTAGTAATTTATCCCATCTGGTGCTTGGGGATGGGAACAACATGGGCCTGTGTGATTTCAAATGCCAGGACTGAATATCAGCCCCAGTCCGTACCTGCCCGCAGCATTACACTATTAGCATAATGTCTATTACTACACTGTACAAAAGAATAGATACCACAATAATCATACTATCCTGTTCCTTTGGAACAGCCAGGGGGCATCAACGGAAAAATTGACCAATCTCCTTGGTCCTGCTGAAGCCTTGCTCGCGTAAAGTAGCGATTCCAGAAAGTTTCATGTTCTCTGATGTCTATCTGCACTTGTGGAGAGGCTGAGAATGACGTGTGGAGAGACAGAGAATTAGTGAAGAGGGAGTTTAGCATCTTAAAGGGCATGGCTACAGTATGCAAGTAGACTCTTCAGAGAGGAAGAGGACTGGAACTCTAGTGCCATCTATTTGATGAAGCAATCCTAATAGTTAATATTGAGTGAGGCCACATGACCTACAGTAAGAAGCCAAACCAGAAACTCCATGTAAATTCCCAGAGGAGCATTGTATGGCCTATAACTCTCCTTACAAGGACTTGGAGCTTTGCACAAGGAGAAACTTTACCCCTATTGGCTACAATAAAATCTTTTTTTCCAATGCACTTTGCACACCACAAACTACAGAAGGCAAACCAGACTATAACATACTATACTAGACTATATTGTACTATTCTATGCCATACCATCCTATATATTGCTCTGTGTTGTATGGCACCACAGTTTTCTATTCGACACTATGCAATACAATGCTACTGTGCACTGAAGCAAGAGAGGAGGCAAATAGGAGATGTTATGGCAAATCTAAAGGCATAAGCAATGTCTTTTTTGTGGACAGAGCAGAATTTTAATAAAGTGTTAGGCAATACAGGTCCTTCTCAAAAAATTAGCATATAGTGTTAAATTTCATTATTTACCATAATGTAATGATTACAATTAAACTTTGATATATTATAGATTCATTATCCACCAACTGAAATTTGTCAGGTCTTTTATTGTTTTAATACTGATGATTTTGGCATACAACTCCTGATAACCCAAAAAACCTGTCTCAATAAATTAGCATATTTCACCCGTCCAATCAAATAAAAGTGTTTTTTAATAACAAACAAAAAAACATCAAATAATAATGTTCAGTTATGCACTCGATACTTTGTCGGGAATCCTTTGGCAGAAATGACTGCTTCAATGCGGCGTGGCATGGAGGCAATCAGCCTGTGACACTGCTGAGATGTTATGGAGGCCCAGGATGCTTCAATAGCGGCCTTAAGCTCATCCAGAGTGTTGGGTCTTGCGTCTCTCAACTTTCTCTTCACAATATCCCACAGATTCTCTATGGGGTTCAGGTCAGGAGAGTTGGCAGGCCAATTGAGCACAGTAATACCATGGTCAGTAAACCATTTACCAGTGGTTTTGGCACTGTGAGCAGGTGCCAGGTCGTGCTGAAAAATGAAATCTTCATCTCCATAAAGCATTTCAGCCGATGGAAGCATGAAGTGCTCCAAAATCTCCTGATAGCTAGCTGCATTGACCCTGCCCTTGATGAAACACAGTGGACCAACACCAGCAGCTGACATGGCACCCCACACCATCACTGACTGGGTACTTGACACTGGACTTCAGGCATTTTGGCATTTCCTTCTCCCCAGTCTTCCTCCAGACTCTGGCACCTTGATTTCCGAATGACATGCAAAATTTGCTTTCATCAGAAAAAAGTACTTGGGACCACTTAGCAACAGTCCAGTGCTGCTTCTCAGTAGCCCAGGTCAGGCGCTTCTGCCGCTGTTTATGGTTCAAAAGTGGCTTTACCTGGGGAATGCGGCACCTGTAGATGAAGATTTCATTTTTCAGCACGACCTGGCACCTGCTCACAGTGCCAAAACCACTGGTAAATGGTTTACTGACCATGGTATTACTGTGCTCAATTGGCCTGCCAACTCTCCTGACCTGAACCCCATAGAGAATCTGTGGGATATTGTGAAGAGAAAGTTGAGAGACGCAAGACCCAACACTCTGGATGAGCTTAAGGCCGCTATTGAAGCATCCTGGGCCTCCATAACATCTCAGCAGTGTCACAGGCTGATTGCCTCCATGCCACGCCGCATTGAAGCAGTCATTTCTGCCAAAGGATTCCCGACCAAGTATTGAGTGCATAACTGAACATTATTATTTGATTGTTTTTTTGTTTGTTATTAAAAAACACTTTTATTTGATTGGACGGGTGAAATATGCTAATTTATTGAGACAGGTTTTTTGGGTTATCAGGAGTTGTAGGCCAAAATCATCAGTATTAAAACAATAAAAGACCTGACAAATTTCAGTTGGTGGATAATGAATCTATAATATATGAAAGTTTAATTGTAATCATTACATTATGGTAAATAATGAAATTTAACACTATATGCTAATTTTTTGAGAAGGACCTGTATATCTGTGACTTTTGAGATAATCAGATTAGTGCACACTGTGGAATTACGACACACATTTGTGCAGAAATTTCCATGTTATAATCATCATTGTCAGAAACCAACATATCACCCGGGAACAGACTACAGAGCATTTCACACAAATTATCAAACAGATGTAACTCGGATACACCAGGCAGCCATGATGTCTCTCTGACTAACTTGCTTTATATATAGTTTTACTTATGAATTATTAAATCCCCTCCGAATGCGCCTGGCAGGAGAGGACAGGTTTTAATGGGGCCTGGGAAAGAGAACAGAGGATTTGATTCTCTGTTAGATGACTGACTGTTTAGCAGAATTCGAGCACCCCGAGGATCTGTGAGGGAGCGCTGGATGTGAATGGGTTTTGTGGCTGATACCAACACAAAGCATCACTTGTTTTGTGCTGACTTTAGGGAATATTCTGAGAATTCACGTTATACAATAATTAGGAGTTCAGAATCGGGTTTAGTGAACATGGCATTACTGGTTTATGAAACATTTTCTTATAACCAGATGGTGAGAAACCTACGGGCCTGAGCAAGAGGCCCCTGAACTATCACTAGTCATTTTTCTGTGCAGGAGACTTATGGGACCTCACATTATCCGAGCACCAGGTGCGACTGCAACCTCTATACAGTTGTGACCTTAGCTGGTGCCTACTTGTTGGCTTTTGCTAAACATTACAGGCAAAGTGAAGACCGGGACCCTTGTAAACAAATTATGTATATGTATATTATCTGTGGCCTAAAAACAGCATGTAGGGGACACTTAAGATCTCCAAGGAAGATAAATGTGGTAATAAGGGTGCTAACCATTGGCAAAACGTTTGCATCAACCATACACTGTGAGGGGTTGACACGCTTAGCTGCTTCTTCAGGTAGACAGAGCCTTGGTAGTGAAACACCTGCTGGTTTATTAAAGTCAGCATACACCAAGGCAGGGTTCAGAAATCAAAAGCAGAGCCTTCTTGGCATAACGGAAAACAAAACAAATAAAGTACAACAGAGTCCTTTCTCTGCAGGTTTCACCTTCAGACATCTTGCAATGTCCTCTACTCCTCCTGGAGCCACGTGACTGCCAATCCAGGACCACACAGCTGGGCGCGGGATGCGCCGCTGACCCCCGGACCCAGGATAGTACAGGACAGCTCTGCAAGCTGAAACCCCCGCAGCCTACCTTAAACAGGACTCCTCTACTTATCTCATAGGAGCCACCATTGGATTTACAAGGTTATGCCTTAAAAGGACCATTGTCTTGCCTTCTAACACTGCCACACCTTTATATGTGTACCAAAAGAGTTAAGTAACCCCATGAATAAGACCCGGGAGGGTCGAAACGTCGGGTTCCTTTCTACATACTATCACAGTGGCAATTGTTGTTCCTTTTTTTGTGTGTAAATAAATTTGGCATATCCCCTTTTTCACATCATATCAACTTTGAGTGTGCGGTACTTTTTTCTCTACTATTGACTTGACCTCACGGTCTGATTTACCAGCACCTCCACCCTCTTGACCAGAGTGCACACCATTACCCTCGTTGATCACATGATCTTGACATCAACGCAGGTCCTGCTAGTACACATGCTGGTGTTGGCTCTGCAGGAGGGCATACGGTGAGCGCCCTCCCCTCCAACTCTATGGGCGCTCACTTAAAACCAGCCCATGTATAACTTTAAATTAACTCTTTCAGCACTGGAGGCAGGAGTATCCTGGTTTAATATCACTGAACGCATTGTGGCAGTGACAACATCTCTCCCCTCATACATTGTGCTAGTGACTCTGTCACAACACAGATATGATCCAAAATAGCTACAAAGTGCCATTTGTTGGGTGCTGGATATAAGTGACTGGACCTGTAGCAAGACAATCTTATAGACTGGATGACCAATATGGAGAACAAGGCCGATCCAAGTCTACTGAAACAAGTGATTCTTCTTCAGACTCAAAGGTAGCCATAACGTCACTTAGGCTTAGGGAAAAGGTTCGGAACAAGACAGAGTGGTTTGATGGCACCATCAAAAGCACATGCTCTCCCAGGTAACATTTCTATGTCTTAGCAGATCTTACCAGCTCACTAAGAGAAGGGATGTGATGCTAAGTCGCTTCTCATGAAGAAGCCATGAGCCAGGAAGACACGGATTGTGAAAAACGCACTGGTCTTCTGACCCTGACAAAATAGCCTCATATATGCCTGTGAGGCTGCTGAGTTTGGGTCAGGAGACCCGTGGCCAGTCCATGCATCGTGGTCCGTGCGGATGTGTGAATCCGGCCTGGCATGAATGCACTACATGGTTACATAACGGCACAAGCACCACATGGCTACAATAAGATCCTAATATAGAACTGTCTTCCTAATAGATGACATTTGCAGTACTATAAGCTTGTGTACTGCGCCATCAGTTAACATCATGTCACATTGACACAATACCCACTAATAAAAACAGATACATGTCAGAACGGCTACAAATGCCAGGCTATTAGTACAACTTAATAATGAACAAGATATAAAATGAAAGACATTTACTTAACAACAATGTAAAAAAAATATTTGATTACACAGCTCACGACTTATTCAAGAACACTAAAAACACTATCATATAGAAAAACACTAAAACATAAAAACACTAACAAAACAATACAAATGTAAAAACGATCTCCAAATATCAAATACATTCCACAAACTCCCTTTCTAAAATACATTCACGTTTCAGGAAATCAGGTCACATCAGTATATAGAAATTGGAATGTAACAATATATGAGAAAAGCTAAAGCATAAAAATCATAAGGAATAAAACTAAAACAAATACAGAACAGACAGACAGACAAAGACCATTTTTAAGTCAAAGAAGTGAAGGATATCACAATTTTTCATCACATTATTCCTAACTTGGTCGACATTTCTTCTGCATTGTGTGATCGTGTATATTTAAAAACTCAAGTCATGTTTTGTAGTTTTAAAATTTCTCAACTTTTTTTTAATTAAGTTCACAAATAATTTACTTAAAGGGAACCTATCACCCCGTTTTTTAAAGATTAGATAAATATAGTGTGAAATAGGGGCAGAGCTGGGCTTTACATTAGTGCCTCTTTGGTGCCTTTACACCCCCGTTAGGCTGCCGAAATACCTTAGTGAAGTGTCCGTTTTGACCTGTCACTCAAGCTGGTCAGGTCGGATGGGCGTGGTCACAGCGCTGTTTGTCCCCCAGGATCCTGCTCATCATTACGTTGGTGGCGTAGTGGTGTGCGCATGTCCAGCAGATGAATCCACTGCCCAGGAGATGAATAGCGGCGCGGTCTTCGCTATTCAGCCGTTTAGCGGTGGGCGCGGCCATCTTTCCTGTGGCCGCGCCTGCGCAGATGGAGCGCTCTGCTGCCAGGGGCTTCAGGAAAATGGCCGCGGGATTCCGCGCATGCGCAGATGGAGATCGCGGCGGCCATTTTCCTGAAGCCCCTGGCAGCAGAGCGCTCCATCTGCGCAGGCGCGGCCACAGGAAAGATGGCCGCGCCCACCGGTAAACGGCTGAATAGCGAAGACCGCGCCGCTATTCATCTCCTGAGCAGTGGATTCATCTGCTGGACATGCGCACACCACTACGCCACCAACGTAATGATGAGCAGGATCCTGGGGGACAAACAGCGCTGTGACCACGCCCATCCGACCTGACCAGCTTGAGTGACAGGTCAAAACGGACACTTCACTAAGGTATTTCGGCAGCCTAACGGGGGTGTAAAGGCACCAAAGAGGCACTAATGTAAAGCCCAGCTCTGCCCCTATTTCACACTATTTTTATCTAATCTTTAAAAAACGGGGTGATAGGTTCCCTTTAATTACTTTAATGTCATAATTTTTCTTCTTACAAAATGTTAACAAATATTGGGGAAGTCGCAGCGAGCCGGTGATGGAGCAGGGTTGGGCGTTTACAGTTGTGTTTCTTATTATTACTAGCCTAAGCCCTAAAAACATTTAAACCTGGAAAACCCAAGAAAAATTTGGCTGCAACATTTTTGCCAAAGCAATAAACTTATAAGAACGACATAAAACAACTACTTTTTTTTAGGTAGCGGTGAACTGTCAACACTAAAGGTGCAGTCAGGCGGCCGTATTACTTGCGCGAGGATCGCATCGCAATCCTCGGACTGGCCGTCTGCTCTTCTGATCTCAGCGTAACATTTTCAATTTCCTTTTATAATTCTACCATCTGATCCCTTTTAAATAATTTATAGGTGTCATGATCTGACAACAGTCTCATCTCTTGATCATAGTCGACAGGATCTAAAACCAATACGCCTTCCCCCTAGTGTGTGGGGTTTTACTAAGATTTATGGTTTCCTTTGTAGATTCCCTTAAGCTTGCTTTTATCCAATCATGAGGTTTGTTCGTGACTTTTTTTCCATTCAGATTTTCTTGATCTTTAATTATTGCTCTTTTCAAGATTCCATCATATTCCTTACTGTTGTTTTTAGGGTAAAAATGTATTTTGCTTTTAGTCTTGAATGAATAATGAGAGGATCCTGCATTTTTTGCCTTGTGTGACTACTGATGCTGAGAATCCTTTGCAAGGTGTATCTGTCCCATACATCTCTGTATGTAGGCAGTATATAAATAGCTGAGAATAAGGCACCATATGGAGGGATCATACACACCGAGTTCCTTCAGCCGCAGGGTCCCTTCTTTGTGTCCCTCTGCCTCTGTGCACATGGGTCTGATGTACATGAACCCTATTCCTGTAATTTTATGTACAGTTTGGAAAATGTGGTTTTCTGTATCAGGACAATAAATGTTCAGTTTTGCAAAATAATATTACGCAGAACATGAAAATCACAAATGACCTTGGACATATAAAAACCTGCCAGTCTGTTTACGCAAATTTCGGAATCAACTCTGGAAGATGAGTTTTAAATCTGTTCTTAATTACCGTACTACGCCACCGGCAATATCATGGAGGAAATAATTACAGTGCAAAAAATGGGTAATTGACAAAAAATATCTAAACAAGTGAGAAGAACTAAGAAAAAAATCCACTGGCCAATTTCTCCATTATACACAACTTGCTTAACCCTATATAATAGAATACAACCACAAAAGCACTACGTCGCAAACACAATGAAATGCTCATAGCCTGACGAGCTCTGGACCACTGAAAGTTTTCATTAAAGTTATGCTGAAAGAGTGCAGTAAAGCAAATACAGTATATAGAATGGGAATTACCCGGCAGGACTAGTCCTAAATGAGAAGATCACCTTCTGAAGGTTCCTTTGGAGGAGATTGGAGTATAACGCAAGTCCTACTTGCCCAGAGCAACTTCTGGACTGGAATCCCCATTACCATCTCGTTGCTCAGATATGTCTGTGATGCTACTAGGGTCTTTATATGTTCAAAAAAGGAAGGAAAACCAGATCACCCAGGCTCTAGGCATTTAGAAGCACGGAATCCAAGGGACCACTTGTAAGACGAATGAAGAAAGAAAATCCAGCTTCATAAAATTCCAAGTTTATTCCCCAAAATTTTTTAGGCTAAAAAAATTGATCCATGATGTTACAGAAACAGCAACGTGTTTCAAATGCACACACTGCATTACTTGTCAGAGCTCAAACAAAAAATGCAGTGTGTGTGCTCGAAACGCGTTTCTGTTTCTGTAACATTGTCTCCATATATTCATAAATTGACTCCTTTGTGACTCCATATATTAATAATGCCACTCCCTCTGCTTTCATATATTAATAATACCCCCTGTGTGTCTCCATATAATAGTAACATTCCTCTTAGGCCGGGGTCACACTTGCGTGTGCAATGCGAGAAACTTGCACAAGTCTCTCGTATCAATACCCGGCACTGCCGCCGGCACACCGGACCGGAGCATTCAGCTGCATAGAAATACATGCAGCCGCACGCTCCGATCCCCAGTGCCGGGTATTGATGTGAGAGACATGTGCAAGCTTCTCACATTGCACATGCAAGTGTGATCCCGGCCTTAGAGTGATTACATTCCATGCAAAAAAAATAAATAAATAAAAGACTCACCAAACCCCCTCCCACAGTGAGTTCTGCTTCTTTTTCCTGCATTTTGAGGCACAGAACAAGCGGCATAATGAAGTGATGTCACTGCTCCACCTGATGTCTTCCTCGCACACCTGACCACTTGTAGGCCAGGACTTTAAAGCAGTTTTTTCTTACCAGAGCAAGTGTCGGGCTGTTGGCTAATAACTTCTTGCCCTGCCACTAGTTTCAACTGTATATACGTAGATAAAATAACACAGATAATGAGGGGGCTGTGGCACTTAAACCAACAACTATTTATTCGAATAACAAAATTAAAGGGGTGCCTTTGGCACAAGATTAGGAAATAGCACGAATGGAAAAAAATGAAACAAGTTATGTTACATGCAGAATACAATAATTCAGCTATTGACACACTATTGATCTACTATTACCACTAAACAACTGTTATCATCAGTGTTAATACTCCAGCGAAAAGTGCTTCACTATCACTACTGGGCTCATCGCCATCATCACTCTCTGGGCAACGTACAACATCACACAGGCCCTAACGGGTGTCGACGATACAACCCGCTAGGCTGAAAGTCCCAGATTGATGGGTTACTCTACACACTCATCTCACTAGCCACCTTTGTTCCCTGAAGCACAGCCCCATTCCCCACTTTGTATCGTACGTCTACACTAGAAGTGACGGCTCACACGAATGTCCCTCTGCTGTGGCCTAGTCCTCTTTCTCTGGGCCTTCACTCAGCTGTCCCGGCTCTGGTCTATCTCATGTGTTCACTCTTCTGGTCTTTCTCGAGTCAGGACTCTCAGATTTTCACTCGGGTCTTTACTTGGTTTTGGCCTCTCTCGGATCTTCACTCGGGTTTGGTCTCTCTGTTGCTTTACTCTCGTCTGGTCTCTCTTAATGGCAGCTATAAGCCAACACTGCTGCTCACAGGACCATCCTGCTACAGGTCCAGGAACCAATTCCTCCCCATCTCAGACCTCCCTGGCCTTTTTAACTGCACCACAGCTGTCACCTGATTCAGCATCTCCTCCAATCTCTTCCAGGAGGGAGCATGCACTTCACTCTTGAGTTCCTGCCAATTTAATTCTCTCTGCTTTTCCTTTCTCTATCATTTTTGACCAGCAGATGGCCGTGTTTGCTTTCAGACACTCTATTAATCATTAACTGTGTGCATCTTCTCACTTGTCTATCTCCTTACATATGCATCCTGAGGACACATATAAAATTGAGAGCAGTGTCGGCCTGGGGATCTAGACAGATTCCCTCTTCAACCTTGATTCTTAAACCACTGGGACCAGATAACATGCTGCTGCTATCTAACAATCTTTTTGGGGTAAACTAATAGCCAATCAGACATTATTGGTGATTTGGCAGAAACATATTCTGTAGCTCTAGGTGGGAAATGTTGGGACAAAGATACCCCGGTTCAACACTGTTGAAGGGACCGATAACTGTATCAGTGTCATCTTTGCCTGTGTGACATGTGGAGTATCACCTTCCATTGCTACTTCAATTCTAGTGCATTGACAAAAGTAAGAAGTGTGAGCATCATATGAATGACATCAGTGCAGTGTGATAAAAGGTGTGGAATTACCATGAGAGTGAAAGGCGTCAGTGCATGCCCGGTATCAGTTTGTTACTAGTCCTTTAACCTGTTAAGCCCCAATGGTCCTCTCAGGCCACTCACAAAGATGGCCACACTCTGGACCTCATCTTCACCTGCCTCTGCTCCCTTACTAATCTCACTAACACACCCCTCCCCCTGTGTGACCACAACCTACTGACATTCTCTTCCCTCTCCTCTCCTAGTGTGCAACCCCCACTCCACAAACTCCCTTGCAGAAATCTCAAACATCTCAACTTACAATCACTCTCTGAGTCCCTTCTCCCTCTTACCGACATAGCCTCCCTTCATGACACAGATGCTGCTACTGCTTTTTATAACACCACAATAACAGCAACACTCAATTCGGCTGCCCCGCTCATGCATAGCATAACTCATACAATCAATAGGCAGCCTTGGCTGACCAGCCTGACCAAAGAATTGAGACGGGCTTCTAGGATCGCTGAGTGGAGATGGAAGCGATCCCGCTCTGCTGACCACTTCACCGCATACAAGCAGTCCCTCGCCAGGTTCAAGTCCACGCTCACTGCCGCAAAACAAACTTACTTCTCATCTCTCATATCCTCCGTCTCACAACCCTAAACAGCTTTTCAACACTTTCAATTCTCTACTCCGTCCCCCTACACCCCCTCCCTCCCCTCTCATTTCTGCTGAAGACTTCGCCTCTTTCTTTAAACAGAAGATCGATACGATCAGAGAAAGCTTTGGCCCACAGCGTCCACTGCCCCTCTTAGCTGCTCACCCCTGCTCCTCCAAAACCAGCTTCTCCACCATGACAGAAAATCAGCTCTCCACCCTCCTGTCAAGATCACACCTCACCACCTGCACGCTCGACCCGCTTCCGTCCCACCACATCCCTAACCTTTCCACGGTCTTCATCCCACCCATCCCATAATGCACCTCTTCAACCTCCCATTTCACAACAGGTGTCTTTCCCTCATCCTTCAAGCATGCCAAGATCACACCCATCCTCAAAAAGCCCTCCCTCGACCCATCCTCTGTGTCTAGCTATCGCCCGATATCTCTTCTCCCTTATGCCTCCAAATTGCTGGAGCAACTTGTCCATCTTGAACTGTCCTCCCACCTCTCCTCCTGCTCCCTCTTTGATCGGTTACAATCTGGCTTCCTTTCCCATCACTCAACTGAAACTGCCCTAACTAAAGTCACCAATGACCTACTAACTGCCATGAGCAAGCGCCACTACTCTGTCCTTCTTCTCCTGGACCTGTCTTCTGCCTTTGACACTGTGGACCACTCCCTTCTGCTACAAATCCTCTCATCTCTTGGCATCACAGACTTGGCCCTTTCCTGGATCTCGTCATATCTGACAGACCGGACATTCAGTGTCTCCATCCCCCACACCACCTCCTCACCTCGCCCCTTGTCAGTCGGTGTTCCTCAAGGCTCTGTTCTAGGACCCCTGCTCTTCTCCGTCTACACCTTCGGTCTGGGACAGATCATAGAATCCCACAGTATGCAGTACGAAACGCAGATCTACCTATCCGGACCTGACCTCACCTCCTTACTTACCAAAATCCCGCACTGTCTGTCTGCTATTTCAGCCTTCTTTTCTGCTCGCTTTCTACAACTGAACATGGACAAAACAGAATTCATCATCTTTCCCCATCTCACTCTACCCCTCCACCAGACCTATCCATCAATGTCAATGGCTGCTCACTTTCCCCAGTCCCACACGCCCGATGCCTCGGGGTGATCCTCGACTCTGCCCTCTCTTTCAAGCCACATATCCAAGCCCTTGCCTCCTCCTGCCGCCTCAAACTCAAAAACATTTCCTGGATCCACGCATTCCTTGACCGTGACACCGCAAAAACACTAGTGCATGCCCTTATCATCTCCCGCCTCGACTACTGCAACCTCCTACTCTCTGGACTCCCCTTTAGCACTCTGGCACCACTCCAATCCATCCTACACTCTGCTGCCCGACTAATCTACCTGTCTCCCCACTATTCTCCAGCCTCTCCCCTATGCCAAGCCCTTCACTGGCTTTCTATCGCCCAGAGACTCCAGTTAAAAACCCTCACAATGACCTACAAAGCCATCCACAACCTATCTCCTCCATACATCTGTGACATGATCTCCCGTACCTACCAACACGCAACCTCCGATCCTCTCAAGACCTCCTTCTCTACTCCCCTCTCTCCCCTCTCATCTCTTCTTCCCACAACCGCATCCAAGACTTCTCCCGTGCTTTCCCCATACTCTGGAACTCAATACCCCAACACATCAGACTCTTGCCTACCATAGAAACCTTCAAAAAGAACCTGAAGACTCCTCTTCCGACAAGCCTACAGCCTGCAGTGATCCTGAACCTACTGAACCACCGCACATCCAGCTCTACCTTCTCCTAGTGTATCATCACCCACCCCATGCAGACTGTGAGCCCTCGCGGGCATGGTCCTCCCTCCTTATGTACCCGTGTGCCTTGTTTTTTGCTCATGTTTAATGTACCGTATTTTCCGGCGTATAAGACGACTTTTTAACCCCCGAAAATCTTCTTAAAAGTCGGGGGTCGTCTTATACGCCGGGAATCGACTTGTACGCCGGTGTATATGGTGGGTGGGGAGGGGGAGTGATCCTGATGACGAGGGGGCGTCTCACAGGAAAGTGAGTAATCCCCATTACCTTATCCTAGCGGTGGGTGCAGCGTGGGGGTGTCAGTGCCGGGAGCGGCGGCAGCTGCTGTGTTCTGGTGCGGCGGCTCCTCTTCTGTGTGGGGCCTCTGTGCTGTGAGTTGGCGGCGGCAGCGGCGTATCTTTATCCAGTTGGGGCTCCTCCAGCATCTCCTTAGCCCTGGAGGCCCCGCCGCAACTCCATCGGTGCAATGTGGTGGCCTCCGGGAAAATGGCCGCTGCTCAGATTCAGATCTCGTGTCCCGAGATTTCGGGACGAGATCTGAATCTGAGCAGCGGCCATTTTCCCGGAGGCCACCGCATCGCACCTATTGAGCTGCCTCCGGGAAAATGGCCGCTGCATTGCACTCATGGAGTTGCGGCGGGGCCTCCAGGGCTAAGGAGATGCCGGAGGAGCCCCAACTGGATAAAGATACGCCGCTGCCGCCGCCACCTCACAGCACAGAGGCCCCACACAGAAGAGGAGCCGCCGCACCAGAACACAGCAGCCGCCGCACCAGAGCACAGCAGCCGCCGCACCAGAGCACAGCAGCCGCCGCCGCCACTCCCAGCACTGAGACCCCCACGCTGCACCGCTACGATAAGGTAATGGGGGATACTCACTTTCCTGTGAGACGCCCCCTCGTCATCAGGATCACTCCCCCCCCCCCCCCAAAAGGCACATATTCACCGGCCCTATAAGACGACATAGGGTGTATAAGAAGACCCCCGACTTTTAAGAAGATTTTATATTTTAACTGGTAAAGTTGGGGGGTCGTCTTATACGCCCAGTCGTCTTATACGCCGGAAAATACGGTATTTGTCTATATTTGCCCCGTATTTCACATGTAAAGCGCCATGGAATAAATGGCGCTATAAAAATGTATAATAATAATAATAATAATAATAATAAAAGGGTGGTTTGCACGTTAATGACCGGGCCAATTTTTACAATTCTGACCACTGTCCCTTTATGAGGTTACAACTCTGGAACGCTTCAATGGATACTAATGATTCTGACATTGTTTTCTAGTGACATATTGTACTTTATGATAGTGGTAAAATTTCTTCGATAAGACTTGCGTTTATTTGTGAAAAAAACGGAAATTTGGAGAATATTTTGAAAATTTTGAAATTTCCCACATGTCTACTTTACATCAGCACAATTTTGGAAACAAAATTATTTTTTGTTAGGGAGTTATAAGGGTTAAAAGTGGACCAGCAATTGCTCATTTTTACAACACCATTTTTTTTAGGGATCACATGTCATTTGAAGTCATTTTGAAGGGTCTATATGATAGAAAATAACCAAGTGTGACACCATTCTAAAAACTGCACCCCTCAAGGTGCTCAAAACCACATTCAAAAAGTTTATTAACCCTTCAGGTGTTTCACATGAATTTTTGTGGAATTTTTAAATAAAAATGAACATTTAACTTTTTTTCACACAAAATTTACTTCAGCTCCAATTTGTTTTATTTTACCAAGGGTAACAGGAGAAAATGGACCCCAAAAGTTGTACAATTTGTCCTGAGTACGCCGATACCCCATATGTGGAGGTAAACCACTGTTTGGGCGCATGGTAGAGCACTGAAGGGAAGGAGCGCTATTTGACTTTTCAATGCAAAATTGACTGGAATTGAGATGGGACGCCATATTGCGTTTGGAGAGCCACTGATGTGCCTAAACATTGAAACCCCCCACAAGTGACACCATTTTGCAAAGTAGACCCCCTAAGGAACTTATCTAGGTGTGTGGTGAGGAATTTGACCCACCAAGTGCTTCACAGAAGTTTATAATGCAGAGCCGTAAAAATAAAAAATCATATTTCACAAAAATGATCTTTTCGCCCCCAATTTTTTATTTTCCCAAGGGTAAGAGAAGAAATTGGACCCTAAAAGTTGTTATGCAATTTGTCCTCAGTACGCTGATACCCCATGTGTGGGGGTAAACCACTGTTTGTGTGCATGGCAGAGCTCGGAAGGGAAGGAGCGCCGTTTGACTTTTCAATGCAAAATTGACTGGAATTGAGATGGGACGCCATGTTGCGTTTGGAGAGCCACTGATGTGCCTAAACATTGAAACCCCCCAAAAGTGACACAATTTTGGAAAGTAGACCCCCTAAGGAACTTATCTAGATGTGTGGTGAGCACTTTGACCCACCAAGTGCTTCACAGAAGTTTATAATGCAGAGACGTAAAAATAAAAAATCATATTTTTTCACAAAAATGATCTCTTCGCCCCCAATTTTTTATTTTCCCAAGGGTAAGAGAAGTAATTGGACCCCAAAAGTTGTTATCGAATTTGTCCTGAGTACGCTGATACCGCATAAATGGGGGTGAACCACTGTTTGAGCGCATGGCAGAGCTCGGAAGGGAAGGAGCGCCGGTTGACTTTTCAATGAATTGAGATGGGACGGCATGTTGCATTTGGAGAGCCCCTAATGTACCTAAACAGTAGACACCCCCCACAAGTGACCCCATATTGGAAACTAGACCCCCCTAGGAACTTATCTAGATGTGTTGTAAGAACTTTGAACACCCAAGTGTTTTACTACAGTTTATAGCGCAGAGCCGTGAAAATAAAAAATCATTTTTTCCCACAAAAATGGTTTTTTAGCCCCCCAAATTTTTATTTTACCAAGGGTAACAAGAGAAATTGGACCCCAAAAGTTGTTGTCCAATTTGTCCTGAGTACTCTGATACCCCATATGTTTGGGTAAACCCCTGTTTGGGCGCACGGGAGAGCTCAGAATGGATGGAGCACTGTTTTTGGCTGGAATTGAGATCGGACGCCATGTCGCGTTTGGAGAACCCATGATGTGCCTAAACAGTGGAAACCCCCAATTCTAACTGAAATCCTAACCCTAGCCCCAACCCTAACCCTAGCCCCAACCGTAGCCCTAACCCTAGCCCTAACCCTACCCCTAACCTTAGCCCTAACCCTAATGGGAAAATGGAAATAAATACATTTTTTTAATTTTATTATTTTTCCCTTAACTAAGGGGGTGATGAAGTGGGGTTTGATTTATTATTTATAGCGGGTTTTTTAGCGGATTTTTATGATTGGCAGCCGTCACACACTAAAAGACTCTTTTTATTGCAAAAAATAGTTTTTGCATCTCCACATTTTGAGAGCTATAATTTTTCCATATTTTGGTCCACATAGTCATGTGAGGTCTTCTTTTTTGCGGGACGAGTTGTTGTTTTTATTGGTACCATTTTCGGGCACCAGACATTTTTTGATCGCTTTTTATTCCGATTTTTGTGAGGCAGAATGACCAAAAACCAGCTATTCATGAATTCCTTTTGGGGGGTCGTTTATACTGTTCCACGTTTGGTAAAATTGATTAAGCAGTTTTATTCTTTGGGTCAGTATGATTACAGCTCATTTTTATCATTTTTTAATGTTTTGGCGCATTTATACAATAAAAACTACCGTATATAATCGAGTATAAGCCGACCCGAGTATAAGCCGACCCCCTAATTTTGCCACAAAAAACTGGGAAAACTTAATTAATCGAGTATAAACCTAGGGTGGGAAATACAGCAGCTACCGGTAAATGTCAAAAGTAAAAATAGATACCAATAAAAGTAAAATTAATTGAGACATCAGTAGGTTAAGTGTTTTTGAATATCCATATTGAATCAGGAGCCCCATATAATGCTCCATAAAGTTTATGATGGCCCCATAAGATGCTCCATATTAAAATATACCCCATATACTCCTGCATAAAGGTTAATAATGGCCCCATAAGATGCTCCATAGACACATTTGCCCAATATAATGCTGCACAAACCTTGATTATGGACCCATAAGATGCTCCATACAGACACTTGCCCCATATAATGCTCCACAAACGTTAATTATGGCCCGATAAGATGCTCCATAAAGATATTTGCCCCATATAGTGCTGCACAAATGTTATGGCCTCATAAGATGCTCCATACAGACACTTGCCCCATATAATTCTGCACAAACGTTATTGCCCCATAAGATGATCCATACAGACACTTGCCCCATTTGCTGTTGCTGCGATAAAAGAAAAAAAAACACATACTCACCTCTCGTCACTCAGGTTCCCGGCATTTCAATATTCACCTGACTTCGTTCCGGCGCCGCTCCATCTTCAGCGTCTTCTGCACTAACCACGTCACCGCGCCCTCTGACCTGAGCGGCGCCGGAATGGGGAGCAGGTGAATATCGCGCAGCGCTGCGCTCCCCTCCCCGTTATAGTCACCTGCTGCTGGCGCTGTGTAGTCCCTGCTTCCTCAGCGCCGCAGCTTCTCCCTGTACTGAGCGACCACTGTTACCGCTCATTACAGTAATGAATATGCGGCCCCACCCCCATGGGAGGTGGAGCAGCATATTCTTTACTGTAATGAGCGGTACCATGTGACCGCTCAGTACAGGAAGAAGCTGGGGCGCCGGTGAGCCAGGGACTTGCAGGGACCGCGCTGGGAGCAGGTGAGTATAATTATACAGCCCCCACTCCCCCTCTTCTGCCAACCCCTGGGTTTGACTTGAGTATAAGCTGAGAGGGGGACTTTCAGCCCCAAAAAATGGGCTGAAAATCTTGGCTTATACTCGAGTATATACGGTATTTTATAGAAAAAATAATTATTTTTGCATCGGTTTATTCTGAATACTATAACTTTTTTATTTTTTCATTGATGATGCTGTATGGCAGCTTGTTTTTTGCGGGACAAGATGACGTTTTCAGCGGTACCATGGTTATTTATATCCGTCTTTTTGATCGCGTGTTATTCCAATTTTGTTCGGCGGTTTGATAATAAAGTGTTGGGGGTTTTTTGGTTTTTTTTTTTACCGCGTTCACTGAAGGGGTTAACTAGCGGGACAGTTTTATAGGTGGGGTCGTTACAGATGCGGCGATACTAAATATGTGTACTTTTATTTTTTTATTATTTAGATAAAGAAATGTATTTATGGGAACAATATATATTTTTTTCTTTATTTAGGATTTTTTTTTTTTTTTACACATGTGAATATTTTTTTTTTACTTTATAACAGTAGGGGGCTTCATGTTATAGGGTCAGATCTCTGATCTGACACTTTGCAGAGCACTGTGTCAGATCAGCGATCTGACATGCAGGGCTGCATGCTTACCAGCGCTTGCTCTGAGCAGGTGCTGGTAAGCCACCTCCCTGCAGGCCCCGGATGCAGCCCCGCGGCCATTTTGGATCCGGGGCCTGCAGGGAGGAGAGGCTCGGTACAAGTTGAGCACATCGCCTTGTACCGAGGGTGTCTGGGAAGCGCGCAGGGAGGGGGCTTCCTATACTGCCGGAACACTGCGATCATCTTTGATCGCAGTGTGCCGGGGGTCAATGTGCCGGGAGCGGTCCGTGACACATAGTGCTGGATGTCAGATGACACCCGGCCGCGATCGGCCACGCTCCCCCCGTGAGTGCTTCCGATAGCTATGACGTACTATCCCGTCCCTGGGAATTAAGTCCCAGGTCACCTTGATGGGATAGTATGTCATATGGGATTAAGGGGTTAAAGAATTATATGTGACAACAATGAAACTAGGTAGTCTTTAAAGGCAATCTGTCAGCAGAATTTCATCCCTGAACTATTTATGTAGTTTTTTCTAAGACAAGTCCAGCAATACCTTTACATGGCCAGACCGTTCCTCCATTACGGAGAAACTGTTTGAATAAATATGCAAATGAGGCTGAAGAGCTATGGTAGATCTGAAGCTTCTGTCACTTGCTACTTGGTCTCAGGCTTGATGATGTTGCTGATGATGATGATGGGGCACGTTCGATTAAAGGAGGCTGAGGAGATCCAAGCAGGGAATTTGCATGTGCAGGACTAGGTGATACATGTATAACACTAGCTGGATTGCAGCAGGGTATAGAGGGCGAGAATAAAGTTTAAAGAAAAAAAAATACTTTTTTCTTACTTATTTTTTATGATGCTTACTGTAGCTTACATGAAAAAGATGCCGACAGCCTCCCTTTAAATCCACACAATATTTCACTGATAACATTGCACACAGAATTAGAAAGGAATGTTATCATTAAAATCTGACACTAGAGCAGCCTCAGGCCAGAGGTAATACACAGTTTCCATATGCTTTTTAATACCATTTTTTGAGAGAACTTCTTGATAGGGAATCCGTCAGTAGGATAAACCCTCCAAAGCCATCTATATGGGCAAGTAGGTCATAGTAAGCTGAATAAAGTGACACCTTGATATCTGTAATCTGATGTCTTATTCCAGAGAAATACATTTTTTTATATGTAATTGAGCTGTTAAGACCTATGAGCTGGATATAGATCTCTGGAAAATCTGCCTCCATAGCTTATTGCAAAGTAAAAAGTAAAGGGAGGGTTACCAGCGTGAGACATGAGGAGTTTGTCAGTAACGACAGGTCTCACACTGGTAACAACCCCTTTTATTTATATATATATATATATATATATATATATATATATATATATATATATATATATATATATATATATATATATATATATATAACCCCTTTTATTATAATAATCTCTGGAGGCAGATTCTCAGGGAGATCTATGTCCGGCCCATAGATCTTAACAGCTCATTTACATAGTAAGAAAAATGTGGATTTCTCTGGAATAAGATATCAGATCGCATATATCAAGCTATTCTATTCAGCTTCTTATGACTTACAGTACATGCCCATATAGACGGCTCAGGGAGGTTGATCCTACTGACAGATTCCCATTAAGACATGACCTGTGATGCCCTGTTGTATGCCGATAACATTCCGGGTGGCTTTTAGATCAGCCAGGATGGTTCTTCTTTGTGGCTGCAATAGGTCATGGTTATTAACCATTAGGGATACAGTAACTGACCTTTGTAAAATAGATTGTAAGCTTCACCAAAGCAGAGACTAATGTAAATATAATGCAGATATATTTCCCATCCATTATTTCTTATATAAATATATATCATGAATAATAAATAAATAATGGCATTAAGAGTAGGAGGTTGTAATCTGGTTAGGAGGCTGCTGAGCTAAAGTAATTAGCCTTATGGGAAAAATAAAAGTGGATGGTTGTTTATTGGATTTTATTGATTGTTTTCCATGGCACACTAAAAAGCGCTGTTAAAAAGCTAACCCAATTTAGAAATCACTAAGATCACAAGTGACCATGCCAGAAGAAAATTGTGGGGAACATCGCTCCACCAATAAATGCAGCCTCGCATGAATAAACATATGAGCTGCCCTGTGCCTGAATGACAATATCAGTTTAAAAGACCATAGGGATTAGTGATCATAGGGATTTGGAACCTATAGTAAAGAACTAGTACCTTCAGTATGCATAGGGATTAATCCCACTGGTAATACATACAAGCTGCTGTAACATATTCTATTCTTTAAAGGGGTTGTCTAGGCTTGGGGTTCAAGACTGCCATCACTTTATGTGCCTGCTGACTTGTGAATCCTCATAGTGTGCACAGTCCGTGCTGTCAGGATTCTCTGGTTCCGGTAGCTGGTAAGTAAGTATGTGATTTGCATATATGTGGTCAGATGTCAACTAGACATGCGTGGCCTCGCTCAATACAAACAAATTGAGCAAGGCCAGACAAGTCTAGTCAGAATGTGACTGGAAGTATATAAATCGCTGGCACCAGAAAATCCTGACAGCGTTCATTGTGTGCATTGCGAGGATTAACAAGTCTGAGTGATTGAAGACTTGAACCCCAAGCCTGGACTACACCTTTAAAGTAACACGCCAGACAAAACGGATACATTAGCATGACACAGATATAATTTCTCTTTTTTGTGCTTCATCCTCTTATAGCCTCCAAAACATTAATGTGACTGATATTAGCCGATCTTTTTTAAAAGTTGAACTTTTCTTTTTCAAAGCCTTTTGCTATAGTTTTACGGCTATTTCTGGAGTTAAGCATTTTGAGGGACATAACACAGAAACGTCTATTTTCTATGCCATTGCTGATGAACTATTTGTACCGTAGAGAAGACTCCTTGTCATATAGATGTGATCTCTTCCTGAAGCATAACACAGTAATAAGATCAGAATATACTATAATGTCAACAAGGAGTTACTTTCTTTTAAATTAGAAATCATTTTGTGAATAATATGGAGTATGACCTGAAAATGTCAAATCTTCAATTTTTATCCTTAGCGTTTAAGTGGGAAAATTGAAAGAGTAATTTGAAGGCATTAAGGTTCACAGCTCAAATTTCGGCGGACACATTTTCATTGCGGTGTCAAAATGCAAAACTAAAATACCCATACTTTAAACTTTATCGCTTATTTATAATGATGTGCGGATTACTGGGCCTATGAGCCAATGCCAAGAAAAGGTCATCCGCGCATAGAAAACTACGTCCTTTTTCTTATTTGCAGTTTGTGTAATACAACTGTTTTTTATTCTAAAAGTGCAGTAGTCGATGTAGGCTCTTGTGATGCTATGAGGAGGCACAGAGTCCCTTCACCTCCATACTATGTCATTGTTCTTTGGGATGGCCTTGCTACATAACTTATAATGACACTACATAAGTTACAACAGCGCCAATCAACTGAATTTCAAACAGGTTTGTATCACAAGTCTGTAAATGTGTGTCTATGTGCTCACACGAGTGCCAAGTCCAAATATCTTTATACAGTCTCTGACATTTCAATGGAGCAATACAGTCTCTCTCTTTTTTTGGCTAGTTATTGTCACGATCAGCTGCAGCCGCAGATGCGGCCCAGGCCATAGACGCCCCCAAGCCGACCAACCTCAGAAGGCGTAGGGCGCGCACTCCTCGGGGACGCAATACGGACCCTTTAAACCGCAGAGGGGGACCCGGGCCTACCCGAACTAGGGGAGGGCAGAGACCGGGGTTCTCTGGAAGCTGAGCATGTGGACAAGGAAAGAGACACGTAGGACTTGATTACACCGCACAACTTCAGGTATAGCGAAAGTAAAGTTTACTAAAGTAAAGTCACAGTACATAAACAAAACATGATGATGTCAGGCTCCCGATTCCACACCTCCAGAAGGGTACCTCCCAGTGGACCCCAAGGCACCAACGGATCACCGAGGCACACATAGGTGGGACATCAGGACCCAGGCAGGACATCAGGGTACATGAGGACATCAGGACACAGGCAAGACATCTGTCATGTCGGACGCTGTTCAGACCAGGTCGTTCGGCAGACAGCGGTGATTCTGCTTTTGTCCACTATGCGCTCATTGGCGTCGGCTAGATTTTATCTAGCTGGTCCGGGGTTAATTTACCTGGTGCTCGGATTGGAAGCTGGGCCATGCCCACTGCCTTTATATAGTTCTCCTGAACATTGGGCGTCGCCGATTATAGCTTCTGTCTTGTGCGTTATCTCGGTCTGGAGTGGTGAGCTAGTAGTTGGAGTATCGTTGCTGGTGGTGTATTTCCCTTTGTCTTATTTACTCCTTCCTATATTGGTATTTATTTTGCCCTGCGCATTTTTAGTGTATTCCTGAGTGACTGCGGCGTGGTGTATATTTTCTGTTATCCTTGTCTGTGCTAACTGTGGGTATTGGTGTATTATCTTTTCACTGGGTGGTGGGCGGTGGTTTCAGCCTAGGGTTGAAACAGGAGACAGGGTGAGGTTCGAGGCCTAGACATGCACACCATCAGTGTAAACTCTAGGTAGAGGGTCAGTCAGGATTTCCCTAGTCTGAGGGAAATTGCAGGGGCCCGGGTTATTAGCTCTTGCCCACCTAGTCTTCCCATGACAACATCAGGATACAGACAAGACATCAGGACACAGGAAGGACCTCAGGACATCAGGACACAGGCAGGGCATCAGGACACAGGAATACCGGATAGACATCTGGGACACTGGCGTGGCAGCCCAGGTCATCAGCTGGGACACTGGTATGGCAGCCCAGGTCATCAGTTACATCAGGACACCGAACACAGGAAGGACATCAGGGATACCGGATAGACATCTGGGACACTGGCTGTTATGATCTGGTGGCCTAAGAGCAGCATGAGACGTACTCTGGAGAAGGTGGTACCTGTACTGACCGCAGACCCTGAACTTAACACCGCAACTAGAAGTAGCCGTGGAATGTACCTATCACTCCCTAGACATCTCGACACAGCCGGAGGACTAATTACCCCTAGAGATAGAAAAGGGAAAACTATCTTGCCTCAGAGAAAATTCCCAAAGGATAGCCAGCCCCCCACAAATATTGACTGTGAGAGGAGAGGGAAAAAACATACACAGACTGAAATCAGAATTTAGCAAAGGAGGCCACTTCTAGCTAAATAGAAAGGATAGGACAGAGTACTATGCGGTCAGTATTAAAACACTAGAAAATATCCACCACAGAAAATACAAAAATCTCCACAGCTAACTAAAGATATGGAAGGTATATCTGCATCTCCAGAGATACCAGCTTGGCTAAACAAATCCTTATTCAGACCAAGCTGGACAAGACAAAAAACATGGAAAAGAACTGAACAATAAGGCCACAGCATGTGGACAGCAAAAATCAAGGCCAGAACTTATCTTTGTTGAAAGGAACAGCAAAGCAGGAGAGAGCAGGCAAGGATGTGAATCCTCCAGGAACAATGGACAACTGGCACTGACTAAAGGGTCAAGCAAGGCTAAATAGCCCAGTCAGGATTGCAAAAACTTGACACACCTGATGAATGCTGCGATCCAGAGACAGCAGCACTACCACTTATAACCACCGGAGGGAGGCCAAGAGCAGAATTCACAACAACTGGCGTGGCATCCCAGGTCATCGGCTGGGACACTGGCGTGGCAGCTCAGGACATCAGTTACATCAGGACATCAGGGAACACGAGGTTATCAGGATGCAGGTAAGACATCAGGACACACGAGAACATCAGGACATCAGGGTCCATGAGGTCATCAGGACACAGGCCGGACATCAGGACATCAGGACCCAGGGTCATTGGCAGACATCGACAGGAGTCGTTCGGTTCCGGACATCCGACACGACCTACAGGCACCACCAGTCATCAGGCTCCAAGCTCAAGGCAGCGGTAATCAGGTTCCAGACTGCAGTCGTCAGGCTCCATGCATCGGACCTAGGAAGCAGGGGCCGGACTGGGACTAAAATTCAGCCCTGGCATTTGAAGTTACACAGGCCCACTTGTCACATGGTGACTGTATAATATCTTTGTACACTTGTAGGCTACAAGAAGTGAGGGGAGTGTAACACGACTATATAACATATAATTACAGCTGTATCCAGCATTACAGCTCAGTCCCCATAGAATGTAATACAGCACAGCCCCCATAGACTATAATACAGCACGGCCCCCATAGAATGTAATACAGCACAGCCCCCATAGAATGTAATACAGCACAGCCCCCATAGAATGTAATGCAGCACAGCCCCCATAGAATGTAATGCAGCACAGCCCCATAGAATGTAATACAGAACAGCCCCATAGAATTTAATGCAGCACAGTCCCCATAGAATGTAATGCAGCACAGCCCCCATAGAATGTAATGCAGCCAGCCCCATAGAATTTAATGCAGCACAGCCCCATAGAATGTAATACAGCACAGCCCCATAGAATATAATGCAGCACAGCCCCATAGAATATAATGCAGCACAGCCCCATAGAATATAATGCAGCACAGCCACCATACAATGTAATGCAGCCAGCCCCATAGAATATAATGCAGCACAGGCCCATAGAATGGAATGCAGCCAGCCCCATAGAATATAATGCAGCACAGGCCCATGGAATGGAATGCAGCACAGGCCCATGGAATGGAATGCAGCCAGCCCCATAGAATATAATGCAGCATAGGCCCATGGAATGGAATGCAGCCAGCCCCATAGAATATAATGCCACACAGGCCCATGGAATGGAATGCAGCCAGCCCCATAGAATATAATGCAGCACAGGCCCATGGAATGGAATGCAGCCAGCCCCCATAGAATGTAATGCAGGCAGCCACCATACAATATAATGCAGCACAGCCTCCATAGAATGTAATGCAAGCAGCCCCCATAGAATGTAATGCAGGCAGCCCCCATAGAATGTAATGCAGCACAGCCCCATAGAATGTAATGCAGCACAGGCCCATGGAATGTAATGCAGGCAGCCACCATACAATGTAATGCAGGCAGGCAGCCACCATACAATGTAATGCAGGCAGGCAGCCCCCATAGAATGTAATGCAGGCAGGCAGCATCCATAGAATGTAATGCAGGCAGGCAGCCCCCATAGAATGTAATGCAGGCAGGCAGCCCCCATAGAATGTAATGCAGGCAGGCAGCCCCCATAGAATGTAATGCAGGCAGGCAGCCCCCATAGAATGTAATGCAGGCAGGCAGCCCCCATAGAATGTAATGCAGGCAGGCAGCCCCCATAGAATGTAATGCAGGCAGGCAGCCCCCATAGAATGTAATGCAGGCAGGCAGCCCCCATAGAATGTAATGCAGGCAGGCAGCCCCCATAGTATGTAATGCAGGCAGGCAGTCATCACTCATTGATCAAAAAAAACAAACACTCTACTCACCTTTCCTCCTGCCCCGCGCTGCTCCTGGCTCCGGTCTCAGCAGCTGCAGTCAGCCCGCCCGGTCACACAGCAGGTGCGCGATGATATGACGTCATCGCGCACCCGCAGTGTCAGCGGCAGGCAGAGCGGGGAATGATGGGAGAGGGGGCGTCAGCAGATGCTCTCTCTTCCATCATTGCATTCAACTGTACCGGCGTCATAGACGCCGGTATAGTTGAATGCGGGGCCGGGAGTGTACCGCGACAGCGGGGAGAGTGTGCCGACAGCGGCACACTCGAGCGGCCCACTACTGCCATCGGCCCTTCTGGCATTTGCCAGAACTGCCCGATGGCCAGTCCGGCCCTGCTAGGAAGGAACTCAAGCGTGATGGTGCAAGCACCGCCGTACTGGACGTGAGCCAGATGGGGTTAACACTGCATGGTAGTCAGAGCACAGAGTAGAAGATGCTCAGCAGAAACACCGGTTTCAAGAGACTCAAAGTCACTGGGAGTGAGGCTTCAGATGCAGAGGGATTCCAGGACATAATCACAGGAGACACAGTTCAGACAGGTTCAGGTACAGGACAGGTACAGGATCAAGGATTCGGGCCTGGATATACCGCCTCCAGGACAGGCGCCAGAACAGGACAAAACAGGAATCAAGGCAAGGACTTTGGTACCAAAACATAGACAGGAGAGGTGCAGGAACAGAACACACTTAGCAAAGTTCAGGAGCTTTGTGAGTAGCTCAGGCCCCGCCTATAGGGCAGGGGAACTTTATATAGGAGCTGCCCCTCAGCAATTGGCTGGGGACAGCATTTCAAGTACACACCCTAACCCTGATAAAAGCAGGGGAGGTGTGGCCGCGCACGCCCTTAGCACACACAGAAACCATTACAGCACAATCAGTGCAGGAACTGAGGCTCAGGGCACCAGGCTGTGACTGCATGCACTGACCCACGTGGAAAGAAAGTCATGCACCAGCTGCAAATGACCTCACAACCCGCGGACAGCTTCCAAAGCAGCAACCAGGGACCGCATATGCGGATGGTCATACAGCAGAAAAGACCTAACCACCCATGTACGGCTGCACAGCAGAGCAGGGAACTGGGAAGGCTCCATCCAGGTAACAGCCAATAGTATCCTAGCTCAAATTAGGGGGAAAAGAGTAAAGGGTTAAAGCAAACATATGCATTGTCATTCCGAAAACCAGAAACAGACAGAACAGCATGACAGTTATTGCTTCTGTACACCGGGTGCCTCCTGCTTCTGCCTTGATTCTTCGTTGATACTGTAGGAGTTTGCAGCTGTTTTGCACACTCCTACCTTGAGTACCGTACTTGATCCTTGAGAGACAACAACATGGGAAGAATAAATCTGGGTTTGACCTGGACAACACACAGACTGCTATTTTGCCCACACTGTTAACTGCAGACCCTCATCACTTAGCTTGATTTTCTGTGTCCGCTTGCAGCCTGGTTCTATTCTATGCCTAGCTGAAACCAGGTTCCATTCTATGCTCAATTAAAACCACTGCCCCCTATACTTTGTCAAAATCCTCCCTAGGAACTTATTCAATGTTTTCTGTGCCCTTCAGTTGTATAACCAAAGACTGATAGGCCCCAATGCAAAATTTGGTCCTGGGGCCTATCAGGGACCTTGAAGATGTATGAAGAGTTCAAGATCCTATAAAGACATATATATCCTGGTATTATGACCCAACTCGTGGGCTCATTCCTGGTATAATGTCCCTTATCCTGGTCCCCTTTCTGGTATAATGTCCTCCTTCCAGGTCCCCTATCTGGTATAATGTCCTCTATCCTGTTCCCCTTCCTGGTATAATGTCATTCTTTCTGATCCTCTTTCCAGTATAATGACCTCCATCCTGGTACCCTTTCTTGTATAATGCCCTCCATCCTGGTATCCTTAATGGTATAATGTCCTTCTTTCTGGTCCCCTTTCTAGTATAATGTCCTCCATCCTGGTACCCTTTCTGGTATAATGCCCTCCATCCTGGTACCCTTCCTGGTATAATGTCCTCCTTCCTGGTCCTCATTCTGGTACAATGTCCTCTATCCTGGTCCCCTTCCTGGTATAATGACCTCCATTCTGGGCCAATTCATTGTATAATATCAACCATCTTGGTCTCCTTCCTGTTGTAATGTCCTCCCTTCTGGGCCCCTTCCTTGCATAATATACTCATCCTGGGCAACCTCCTGGTATAATTTCCATTACATTGCTCTTTTTCAACATAAAAAAAAGATTCTTCCGACCTTTCTCCGCTGACTTCGGCAAACTAACCATGGGTGGTGCATGATGCCACTGCCATGCGCCGCATGTTACTGGCACACCTACTTCATATGCTGGCCACTGATTGACAGGTAGCGTGTATTGCAGTGCAGGGAGCCGGCGGTTCTCTGCAACGCAATACACTTCAGGTGAATGTACGTCCTTGGATGCAGATCCAGCTGAAATAAGTGTTGGCATTGGTGAACCCCCTCCCACATGGGCCCGGTCACGGTCACACTCTCTGCGACAACGATTGTTATGCTCTTGGTGTCCTCTACTATGGGTCCATAGTCAAAAGGCACTCTGTATGCTGCTATATGATATCTCTACACCACACCCTCTTTGTCAGATAATCTCACTGAGAAGCAATGCTTCAAAGGAAAGTGACTTTGTACTATGGTGTCCCGTGATACAAATACCAATTATTTTTGTGGTTGGATTATTACAGCATCTGACAGGAAAAAACTGACTCAGTTACAGTAAATGGCCCCTGTGCATCCTAAGATCCTACCATCTTGATTTTCATGACAAGCTTTAGTTTTTCAAGTGCCATTTTGCCCAACTAAGTATGTAAATGTTTCATTTGTATTAACTATTTTATGGGTTTAATAGTGAAAAAAAAACAATCTCGCTATTATTTTATGTAATTTACTGTTCACAGTTAATGAATTCTGGGTTGTTGTGATTACAGGTATAACAAATATGTCTATGCTATTTACTGATTTATGAGGTTTATTTTTAAAAGTGACTGAAAAATATCATTATTATAATTGTTTTTCATTATCTCTGAATTTTATTTTACACCTAATATAAAGTTACATACAGATGTTTTCGTATATAGAGACATGTTACTCTATACCAGTCCAATATGCCTGTAATGAAGAAGAATACTATTTAGATCTTTAGGCAGATAAAATTCTACAATACTTCGCAGTGCAGCATGTGGTTCACAGTAAAATGATCTATAAGCTATGCTAGAAGTTGTGAGTTTAGGAAAGACCACATTTCAAGAAAAGTAAATAATCAACTATATGTATAGAGACAAACAGACAGATGTCAAAGAACAACTTCCTCAATGCTCTGGAATGAAATCTATGCTGGGGAAAAAAAAGAATGATCACATTTGCAGCATCCTGAATAAGTAACATGCGACTAGGTTCTCCCACCCAAATGAGTCACCGTAGAGCAGAAGTGGCTGCACATGTGATATATCCACCTTCATCTGTATGATATTGAGAAATCAGAGGCATGTGGATGGAGGTACAGTAGGGCCTCTAACTTCTGTAGGTACTGTGCTACAGCTGGGTGTAGCATGGTGTAGTAATATGATAGTATACCGTATATGTGACAATTAAATAATTGTCAAAATTACATTATTAAAAATGCAAAAAGTAAAACTTTTTTTTAATCAAGTAATAATAAAAAAGAAGTCTTATTTTCTGCACATATATGAGATCATATGGGTAGAGGCACTGAGCTCAGACCTCCACTAATTTCCAAAACCAGACAGCCCCCCTTCCCCTGCAGTTCTCTGGGTAACTACCTGAACATTTTAGTAATTTCTCTTTTACAATTATTTGATAAAAAGAAATCATGTTTATAGCTTTTTGCAATCTTAGCAGCCATATAACAAAAAGATCATCATCATTTTTGTACACAAGGGGAATTTTATACTAAAGGGTACTCACAATTTACAGCATTCATAAATAAGTAAAAACAATTATTAGCTTGTTGTGTTCAAAGCTCAAAGCTTCAGATCGTTCCCTGGCGTGCAATAAATCCACTTACCTATAACCATTTTCATGTAGCACTATAAACTCGAACATTGTTTTTTCTGAAAATTGATGCTTTATGTTTTTATGTTCATTTTTCATTAATTTTCCACAAAAAAAAACAACACAGTTGCTCAGTACAAAAATTCTAATCTGAAATTCTTGACTTTAGATTGTAGTGGTAATATTGGCTAATATGATTTTCTGATGCTATTGTTGGATTGATTTTGCTAAAAAATAATATTTTTCTAAATGGTAAGTTGTAATAATAAGATGCACTTAAGATGTCATAGCTGGCAAACGTTCGTAGGATGGTATGGAAAGTCATAATTTTTGTCTGATTTCATAAGATTTCTTGGGTTGTTAATCCATATTACCGTATAAAATTTTGAAAAACTGTTGATCTTTTAATTTGTTACTAATATAATAAAATTTTGGTCTGGCCCGGTCAATGCCAGCCTTTAAAGGGGTGGTCCGCTACTTGGACATCCCCTTCTCAATCCTCTTGTTTCCCCCTTGTAAAATAACATTTATACTCACCTCAGGTGCCGGCGCCATTCCAGTGGAGTCATCACTGGTTCTCCAGGAAATCGTGTAACATTGTTATGTGCCAACACCGCTGGAATAGCGCCAGCACTAATGGGTAAAAGTGTTATTTTACAAGGGGGAAACAAGAGGATTGAGAACGTGTGGTCTGAGGAGTGGACAATCCTTTTAAAGCTACATACAATCCTAACGTCTCATGGCAGCACTTTAGAGTCAAATGTTGTTTCAACAAACTTTGCATAAATCTGTCTCCGACTCAGTATTGCCATATCATGTTGCCGATGCTTCTGAACACATGCGATGTAAAGACTGAAAAGCAGGAATCCCTTATATCTCTTTGTACTGTGTAGACAAAGGGGACATCATAGCAACTATTCTCCCAGCACCAGCTTAGAGACAACTGGAAATTTGAGATACAGCTCACAGTGTGGAAAACTGGTGACAAATACAGTATAAAAGTCATATAAAGTACAGAAACCGTGTTATTCCCCATGTTCACACTCATGACAAAATAATTTTGAAAGTCAACTGAAATGACAAGTATGCCTTAGGGCAATGCTCCCCAACTCCGGTCCTCAAGAGCCACAACAGGTCATGTTTTCAGGATTTCCTTAGTATGGCCCAGGTGATAAGTGCATCACCTGCACAGGGAATAATTCCACCATCTGGGCCATACTAAAGGAATCCTGAAAACATGACCTGTTGGTGGCTCTTGAGGACTGGAGTTGGGGAACACTGCCTTAGGGTATGTCATTGCCATTTCACTACAATAGACAAGGATTTCTATTTATAGCAGTGGGTGAACTTTGACATTAGGTAAAGAATTTAGCAAAAAGGTTTGCCAGACCCTGGTCCAACAGCCATATTAGTAGTTTGTGGATGCTGGACCAGAGCTTCTTCCTATCTCCCAGCATCTCTGGCACTTTCTCAATTACTAGGTCAAGCGTGACATCATTATTGCAATGTAACACATGCATGAGGTCGCGCGAGATCTAAAAATAAGAAAAAACACCAGTGACCCTGGCAAGTAGGAAGAGGATAGCAGGGTTCTGGTCAGGCAGCCATGGACTACCAATATGGCTGCAGGACCAGGGTCCTGTGAATGTTTATCCTCAACTTAAATTAGGTCAAGATATTTTTAAATAATTGCAGAAATACAAGATATAAATTGTTGAATTCACCTATTGCGTGAAAATCTATTCATATGTCACGGGAGTACTGGGTAGACTAAGGCTGGTTACTCGGGCCCCTGTGATATCCCTCAGGCTAGGGAAACCCTGTCTCTCCCTCTCCCTCTCCCAGAAGTTACACTAAAGGTGTGCATGTCTGGGCTGCCAGGCCTGACCCTGTCTCCTGTTTCAGCCCTAAGCTGAAACCACCACCCGACAGCCAGTGAAGAGACCACACACCAATCCCCACAGAAAGCACAGACAGGGAAAACTGAAAAACGCACCACGCCGCAGTAGCACAGAAATACACTATAATGTGCACAGGGCAAAACAAATACAAATATAGGAAGGAGAAATATGACAAAGGATAATACACCACCAGATACGATATTCCTTCTCCTAGACTACCACCACTCCAGACCGAGATCACCAGGCACAAGACACAAGCTATAATCGGCGACGCTCCAAAGTCCAGCACAACTATTTAAAGGCCGTGGGCGTGACCCAGCCTCCAACCAAATTACCAGCTAGATTAACCCCGAGCAAGCTGGATAAAGTCTGGCTAATGCCACTGAGCGTGTAGTGGACGTAAGTGGAATTACCGCTGTCTGTCGGACGCCCTAGTGTGAACAGCGTCCGACATGACAGTACCCCGCCTTCTACGAGGGACCCCAGGGCCCTCACGACTTATAGGACCCGGCTTGTCCAGATGGCGGCGGTGAAACATACTGACCAGGCGGTCCGCATGTATGTCCGAGGCTGGTACCCAGGACCTCTCTTCCAGCCCATAACCACGCCAGTGTACCAGGTACTCTAATGTGGGTGCACTACTCGAGAATCGACCACTTTGGAGACTTCAAACTCCAAATTGTCATCCACCAAGACTGGAGGTGGCATAGGTGCCGTGTCCACAGAACCCACCACCTTTTTTAATAAAGATCTGTGGAACACGTTGTGAATTTTATATACCGTAGGGAGCGCCAAACGGTAGGCTGCCAGGTTAATGATGGTGGCAAACCTAAATGGACCAATAAACCTTGGACCCAATTTCAAGGATGGAATCTTGAGTTTTATGTTTTTTGTGGACAACCACACCCAGTCACCCACACTCAGGTCCGGACCTGTCACACGTTTACTGTCAGCCACTCGTCTGTACCTTGCACATACGCTAAGCAAGCGTTGTTTCACTCTCCTGCACACGGGACGCCAGTAGAACCCCCTTGACGCAGAGTACAAAACTGAGGATGGAGCCCGTAAACACAAAAGAACGGGGACTCCCCAGACGATTCCTGATGGTGATTATTTATAGCAAACTTAGCCAAAGGAAGGAACGTCGACCACTCCTCCTGATTGTTAAAAACAAAACAGCGTAAGTACTGCTCCAAATTCTGGTTCATACGATCGGTCTGACCATTTGACTGAGGATGAAACGCAGAAGAATGCGACAACTTGATCCCCAGCCGTGAGCAAAAAGCTTTCCAAAATTTTGCCACAAACTGAGTACCCCTATCAGACACGATGTCAGACGGGACCCTGTGAAGTCTGACCACCTCCTGCACAAATACGTGAGCCAGAGTCTTAGCGTTAGGCAACGAAGGCAAAGACACAAAGTGCGACATCTTTGAGAACCGATCAACAACCACCAGAATGACCGTGTTCCCAGCAGAGGAGGGCAAATCTGTGAAATCTCCGTCCATGGCCTACTGGGCACCCCGAGAGGATGTAGTGTGCCAGCAGGACGAGAGCGGGACGTCTTAGCCCTAGCACACGTGGCACATGCTGATACGTACGAGACCATGTCCTGTCGGATTTTGGGCCACCAAAACCGATGCGATACCAAATCCAAGGTACCCCTAACCCCTGGATGGCCAGCCAGGACAGCATCATGATGCTCACCCAACACCTTTAGGCGAAGATGGAGCGGTACAATCGATTTATTAATGGGAAGCTCTGGTGGTACCTCCTCCTGAGCCTCGGCAATCTCAGCCTCAACTTCGGTCGTGAGAGCCGAGACCACTACACCCTTTTGGAGGATGGGTACCGGATCTTCCCGAAGTCCTCCCCCCCCCGGAAAACACCTGGACAAAGCATCCGCTTTAGTGTTCTTAGACCCAGGTCGGTACGTAACAAAAAAGTTGAACCGCGTGAAAAACAATGCCCAGCGAGCCTGCCTGGGGGACAGACGCTTGGCTGACTCCAAATACAGCAGATTTTTATGGTCGGTGATAACTGTAACCTGATGGACCGACCCCTCCAAAAAGTGTCGCCATTCCTCAAAAGCCAACTTGATAGCCAACAACTCCCTGTTGCCGATATTGTAATTACGTTCGGCAGACGACAGCCTCTTGGAAAAGAAGGCGCAAGGACGCAACTCGCCCAAGGATGAGCCTTGTGACAGCACCGCCCCCACTCCAACCTCAGACGCATCAACTTCCACGGCAAAACTGTTCTTCAGAAATTCAAATGCGCACACAGCAGCCTGAGGCCAGGCGGAGAAATTGGTACCCTTTTTCGTCATGTCAGTAAGCGGTTTAGCAATGGTAGAAAAATCCTTGATAAACTTTCTATAATAGTTGGAAAACTCAAGGAACCGCTGGAGTGCTTTTAGGTTATCAGGCCGTTCCCAATGCAGCACCGCTTGCACCTTAGCGGCGTCCATTTTAAACCCTGAAGCAGACACAATATAACCCAAGAAAGGCAACTCCTGAACCGAAAATACACATTTCTCAAATTTAGCATAGAGCTTATTTTCCCTGAGTAGCTGTAACACCTGCCTCATATGCTCTAAATGAATATCACGGTCGCATGAATAAATGAGAATGTCATCTAGGTACACAATAACGAATTTCCCCAGAACATGCGAGAAAACATCATTTATGAAATGTTGAAAAACTGCAGGCTCGTTTGTCAACCCAAATGGCATCACCAAGTTTTCAAAATGACCCTCAGGAGTATTAAAAGCCATCTTCCACTCATCACCTTGACGGACTCTAATCAGGTTGTACGCCCCCCTGAGGTCAAGCTTGGAAAACCACTTAGCACCAGCCACCTGGTTGAACAAATCAGGTATCAGAGGCAAAGGGTATGGATCACAAACCGTAATCTGGTTTAACTCCCTGAAATCCAGACACGGGCGTAGTCCGCCATCTTTCTTTTTAATGAAGAAGAACCCTGCTGCCTCCGGCAAAGACGAAGGCCTGATGTGCCCTTTGCTCAGACTCTCAGCAATGTAGTCTTTTAACGCTTGCCTCTCAGGACCAGAGATGTTGAACATTCTAGCTTTCGGCAATTTGGCCCCTGGTTTAAACCTAATAGTACAGTCATAGGGGCAATGTGGTGGCAATTCTGAGCAACCCTTCTCTGAGAACACATCTGCAAAATCCAGCAGTGACTCAGGAATGCTTGGAATCACAGCGGACACACATGTGGCCAGTAGTGTTGAGCATTCCGATACCGCAAGTATCGGGTATCGGCCGATACTTGCGGGTATCGGAATTCCGATACCGAGATCCGATACTTTTGTGGTATCGGGTATCGGTATCGAAACAACATTAATGTGTAAAATTAAGAATTAAAATAAAAAATATTGCTATACTCACCTCTCCGACGCAGCCTGGACCTCAGCGAGGGAACCGGCAGCGTTGTTTGCTTAAAATTCGCGCGTTTACTTCCTTACTTGAAGTCCCGGCTTGTGATTGGTCACGTGCCGCCCATGTGGCCGCGACGCGACCAATCACAGCAAGCCGTGACGTAATTTTAGGTCCTTCAGGATTTTAAAATTACGTTCTGGCTTGTGATTGGTCGCGTTGCGGTCACATGGGTGACGCGACCAATCACAAGCCGTGACGTCACGGGAGGCAGGACAAGCGCGCATTTTAAAATGCGCGCGTGTCCAGCCTCCCGTGACGTCCCGGCTTGTGATTGGTCACGTGCCGCCCATGTGGCCGCGACGCGACCAATCACAGCAAGCCGTGACGTAATTTTAGGTCCTTCAGGATTTTAAAATTACGTTCTGGCTTGTGATTGGTCGCGTTGCGGTCACATGGGTGACGCGACCAATCACAAGCCGTGACGTCACGGGAGGCAGGACAAGCGCGCATTTTAAAATGCGCGCGTGTCCAGCCTCCCGTGACGTCACGGCTTGTGATTGGTCGCGTCGCCCATGTGACCGCGACGCGACCAATCACAAGCCAGAACGTAATTTTAAAATCCTGAAGGACCTAAAATTACGTCACGGCTTGCTGTGATTGGTGGCGTCGCGGCCACATGGGCGGCACGCGACCAATCACAAGCCGGGACTTCAAGTAAGGAAGTAAACGCGCGAATTTTAAGCAAACAACGCTGCCGGTTCCCTCGCTGAGGTCCAGGCTGCGTCGGAGAGGTGAGTATAGCAATATTTTTTATTTTAATTCTTAATTTTACACATTAATATGGTTCCCAGGGCCTGAAGGAGAGTTTCCTCTCCTTCAGACCCTGGGAACCATCAGGAATACCGTCCGATACTTGAGTCCCATTGACTTGTATTGGTATCGGGTATCGGTATCGGATTAGATCCGATACTTTGCCGGTATCGGCTGATACTTTCCGATACCGATACTTTCAAGTATCGGACGGTATCGCTCAACACTAGTGGCCAGGCAATTCTCCTGGCAAAATCCGCTCCACTGAATTATGTCCTGAGTTTTCCAGTCAATCACCGGGTTGTGCATAGATAACCATGGAAAACCCAGAACCATTTGTGCAGGAAGATTACTGAGCACCCTACATGTAACCTGCTCAGAATGTAGGACCCCAATGTGGAGTTTAACCTCAGCCACAAACTCAGTAATCTCCCCCTGTGGGAGAGGGGTGGCATTGATGGTGACCACCCGGATAGGATGAGGCAATTTTTCGACCGTGAACCCGGCCGTGCGCGCAAACTCCTCATCAATGAGATTAGTGGCCGAACCATTATCCACAAAAACAGTGATTGGCAGCTCTCTGCCAGCGACAATAACTCTGGCAGGAAGCATACATTGAGAGACCACCATGGAGGATATGCATAAGCTCAGATTGGCCTCCTCCACACCCTCTGAGCTTAGTAGTTTTCCGCCGTTGCGCTTTTTCTTTGAAAACAGAGGACAAGCATTTACATAATGCCCCTTTTTACCACAGCAAAAACAGAGTCCCTGCTTCCTGAGCGAGGGGGCTTGATGATGCGACACCCCTGCGATTTGCATAGGCTCCGTGGGTTCACATGCAGCAACCTCACGTGCACCTACGACCTCCCCCAAAGGTGGCGTCTCTAGCGCCCCCCTGACGCAAACGGCGATCAATGTGAACAACAATACTCATGGCAGACTCTAGAGAAGCCGGCGTCTCATACATCAGAAGGGCTTGTTTAACCCTACTCGAAACCCCACATACAAACTGACTCCGCAGCGCCGGGTCATTCCATTGTGTGTCCACCACCCAGCGGCGAAATTCAGAACAGTAATCCTCCGCCATTCGCTCCCCCTGGTGGAGAGCGCGTATTTTAGATTCTGCTAGAGCCAATCTGTCAGGATCGTCATAAATGAGTCCAAGAGCAGAAAAAAAACTCTCTACTGAGTTAAATGCAGCTGAATCAGAAGGTAATGAAAACGCCCATGCTTGGGGGTCTCCGTTCAGTAATGACAAAACCAAGCCCACATGCTGAGCCTCATTACCTGAGGAAAGCGGGCGCATACGAAAATACAATTTGCAAGCTTCACGGAAAACAACAAATTTACTGCGTTCCCCAGCAAACCTCTCAGGTAAAGGGATTTTTGGCTCTGCAACCCTCCCTGCAGTTTCCACTTGTGCATTAGATACCACAAGACCCTGTTGCTGAACTGCCCCCTTCAATTCAGAGACCTGTAAGAACAGCGCCTTCAACTGGTGGGTTATGGAAGTCATGGGATCCATGACATAAAAAAATACTCTTTTTTTTGGGGCCGATTATAATGTCACGAGAGTACTGGGTAGACTAAGGCTGGTTATCCGGGCCCCTGTGATATCCCTCAGGCTAGGGAAACCCTGTCTGTCCCTCTCCCAGACGTTACACTAAAGGTGTGCATGTCTGGGCCGCCAGGCCTGACCCTGTCTCCTGTTTCAGCCCTAAGCTGAAACCACCACCCGACACCCAGTGAAGAGACCACACACCAATCCCCACAGAAAGCACAGACAGGGAAAACTGAAAAACGCACCACGCCACAGTAACACAGGAATACACTATAATGTGCACAGGGCAAAACAAATACAAATATAGGAAGGAGAAATATGACAAAGGATAATACACCACCAGATACGATATTCCTTCACCTAGACCACCACCACTCCAGACCGAGATCACCAGGCACAAGCTATAATCGGCGACGCCCCAAAGTCCAGCACAACTATTTAAAGGCCGTGGGCGTGACCCAGCCTCCAACCAAATTACCAGCTAGATTAACCCCGTGCAAGCTGGATAAAGTCTAGCCAACGCCACTGAGCGTGTAGTGGACGTAAGTGGAATTACCACTGTCTGTCGGACGCCCTAGTGTGAACAGCGTCCGACATGACATCATAAGGACGCCAATAAAATTATGCCCAGAAAATGGACCGACTTGGGTCCGATGACTCCTTCAAGAAAACTAGAGAGTTGTGAAGTGGTTGATGGTTTCAAAAAAATTTAGATGTTTTTTAATAACATAATTATGTAAATGCGTAAAGTTCTTTTCTGAACGATTGGTCCAGTGGATCGGCAATTGAGATCAGTAGGGAAAGATTGGCTTTTTCGGGGCCAAGTGACTTAGGCGTTATGGTTGGATACATACCACGTTCCCTTTATCATTTCGATCCCTCGGATGAACTTGATAGATGTGTCTTTTTTAACCATATTATCTATGTAATTATTGGAAGAAAGTAGGAAGCAAGTTTACGGAGATGGATTTATTTTGATCGTATTTTGGGTACGGGATTTAGGAACAACCAAAGGAACCTGGGTGGGAAAGGTTGTTTGTTGGAGAAATTGATTAAGCCTTCTTGATCTGCTACGATACCAAGTTTGGCAAGACTGCTATATTTAATTTGTTGTTTTGTGTTGAAGAAAGTATGGCTTATGTTAGGCATTTGGACTGAAGAAAGTCTGTTGTCACTTTGAGGTTATAAGGTTTGTTAAGGACAATAAACTTTATTCTGGTTTGATATAAGAACTCTGTGTTTCTGCATATCCAAGCGGATACCAGAGAGACCTGAAACTCCTACAATATGCATTCTACTCTTCACTACTGAATGTGACCTTCACAGTTGGACCTTGCTTCCAATGTCATCCGGTTAAATCACAGACCAAACACAGACACTTTGCTTGAGTCACTTCTTCCTTTCTTTTCATCCTCTTCTTGTATCACACTCAAATGAGTTTTTACGAATGTCTAAAATTCACACACAGTGGAGATAACGGATTGTATGCACAACATCTACTGAATGTCTTCTTAAATCTCAGACCTATGCCTCCTCTCCTTAAATCTCAGACCTATGCTCCTTCCTCCTTTCAGCTCTATACACATTAAAAGCTGTAAATAAAAGAAAAAAAATCATTAAAAAAGGGTTACTGTGCCTTTAGGACATAGTTACTGGAACCACTTTTGTTAATAGTAGAATAATATTTTCCCAGTGTGTAATGCCCTTTGTGAAGCCCAGCATGTAGATATAGTAATGGAGAGGACCAGGATAAACACGGCTACAGGAGTCACTCACTAGTAATTTTAGCAAATGCCAGAACATGAAAGCTGTTTACTGTTGTCGGTTCATCCTGTGTTTGCTAGACTGCAGTCTACATTATTAATATGTTTATATTGATCACAGCACAAGTACAAGATACAATTATTTTCTGGAGAACTCGGAGCATCATATCTATGGGCACCGGGCAAAAAATGGAATTGAATGCGGAAATACTGACTATGATGTAAAGATTAACCCCCGAAAGCCTTGTTGCTAACTGCAGGGATTTTTCTTTTTTTGCAGTTAAAGGAAAAGCGATGAATTAGTATTGAATTATGAAGTTTAGAATAAGAAATGTTTTGCTAAAACATGGTTGTAGATTATCCTAATAATTAGGCATATAAACAACTTGGTAACTATTTGCATTACTCAAATGTCTCCAACTCATATATTGTTCATCTTTTGAATTAAAACAAAATATATTTTTTTGTCTACAGCTCCTATGTAAACCTATTGTCTTCCATGGTTACAGACTACAAACAAACGTAGTGTAGTCTGACACTGTATAATGTGTTGGTATGTGCACACGTTCAGTATTGGCAGAAGAAAAATCTGAAGTGTTGGAAGGAAAAACGCTGCATAAAATATGTGTTTTTTACATGAGTTTTGAAGCATTTTTACCATTCATTAATATTGGTGAAATCGGCTGCAAAAACACTGAAAGAATTGATGCTGCAGATTTAAATCCACTTCAGATCTGCAAGAAAAAAATAAGCAACGTGGGCATGAGACATCAGGATTCTCATTCACATTGCTGGTATTAGGAAACCCTTCAGGTTTGGTGACAAATCAGCACAGAAAAAAAACTCAACAAAACCACAACATATGCACAGACCACTTCTCTCCTTTGTCCATTTTATTGTAATCTGCAAACAGTAGAAGAGCGACCAAAGGCAGAAGAACAACCCTGAACCCAAGACCATACTATGGTTTGCATGCAGAAGAACAACCCCCCCAACCCAAGACCATACTATGGTTTGCATGAAGAAGAACAACCCTGGACCCAAGACCATACTATGGTTTGCATGCAGCAGAAGAACCCCTAACCCAAGACCATACTATGGTTTGCATGCAGAAGAACAACCCTGTACCCAAGACCATACTATGGTTTGCATGCAGCAGAACAACTACCAACCCAAGACCATACTATGGTTTGGATGCAGAAGAACAACCCCCAACCCAAGACCATACTATGGTTTGCATGCAGAAGAACAACCCCCAACCCAAGACCATACTATGGTTTGCATGCAGAAGAACAACCCCCAACCCAAGACCATACTATGGTTTGCATGCAATCTATAACTATGGGGACACGTAGGTGGAAATCAGAGAGGCTCTACTTTAGATCTCATTTACATCAGTATAACTTGTTCACAATTATCTAAAATTTTCTTAGAAACATAAAGCTCTGCTACTTTAGATGTCCTTTAAAAATGTCCTTCACATTTTTTTCCCCAGTAGCCCACACCAATCTTCATAAGACCCTGGTTCTGCTTGTTTTTTTCATGACTGACTAACTCCAATGTCGTCTCCAGGCCCCTTCTCAGAACACATAGCATTTCTGTCAGCAGGCTTTGGCTATTTAATCTGAGAGCAGCATAATGTAGGTGCTGAGGCCTTGATTCCAGAGACCTTGCGTGTTGTAGTTTCACTACAATCAGTGTTTTATCAGCAGGAGATTATCACTACAAGACTAGGTCTCACATACAGACCAGTCAGGTTAATGTGTGTAACCCACTAGGAAAGAAGACATAGCTTGTCCACTACCCTAGACCACCAGGGATGCTAACATTAGCCCCAGTTGCAAAAGAAAAAATGTATAAGAACAAAATGATTAAAGGGATTTAAACAAAAAAAAGAAGAGAAAGCTCAGCAGAATACAAATCATACTCCTTTTCTCTTTTCCCGGAATCCTGATTATTCCAGTGACTGCTGCAGCCAATCAGTGGCCTCACATGCCGAACTACTGACATTGCACCATGTGACCAATATGATTGTTGGGTCCGGTGATTGATTGTAGCAGCCATGTGCAGGCCACTTGTAAACAAAGATTAGCGGGACCACCAGAGCTTGTATTCTGGATTACCAGGGGACAATGAGATTGGATGCACGTCCTGCCCAGGAATCTACTGGAACTAGCTGATGCCAGTCGTCGATGTGCTCGGAAAAAAGACTCCTGTCAAAAAAGCTTCAATCATGGTCGACTCTGACACAATAAGCCCTGTTACTCCGAGAGCCCTGACAGCCACGGAATATCAAAACAACAGCTTACCCTGAAAATGGGAATGAGATCTATTTGTGGGCTCTTAAGTACAGACACATGTGCGATGTAACTCTGCCATCAATGCGTTCGTAAAATACAAGAAATCTGGCTCCATTCTCGCATGTGAAAACCTTTTGTTGAGGTTTCGGAGGAAAAAAAGAAAAAAAAAAAGAGAAAAAAAAGGAACAGCTTCAATACACTATAAAATATGCAGTGTCAAATTGCTATAGTAACAGCTGTGGATACGATAGAACAGATCAGTCCCCGGCTCGGTTATTTTATAAGATTTGTTGGGTATTTACCACACATTAGCTGTCATCATGTTATCATTCAGGATAAATTATTAATTAGCTAATTATATTGGCGACCCCCGATGCTGGTCATGATATTCCGATTCAAGATTTACATTCACAGTTATAAATTTTATTTCAGATCCCGAGATCATTAGCACAGTAGTTAGCAGCAAAGGTCACCTTGCAGGAATCTCAGCCCTGTCCATCAATAGAGGGAAATTTACAGCCAAGATTTCCTAATATGTAAGGGCAGATTCGCCATCGGCAGGTCGTAGGTAAGCCATTGGCCACCCACGTGGTAATGAGGGGGCTCCAACAAAGGCCACCCACATCAGAAGGAAAGATGGAAAAAATATAAAAGTTTATCAGCTGCCCTTATATGATGGCTTTATAGGGAAACTGGCCCGACCAGGCCTAAAAGGGGTTATGACGAATCTGTTTTGAAAAAATGGAGATATCTAAAGTACAAGGTTTTCAACCTTAATATCTATTTTGCAAAGCATTTGTAAATCTTCAATTTTCACATCTCTCATTGAAATCACATTCCATTTCAGTGACATTAATGGCATATACTTCCCACGTGGGACAACCCATTGAACTTTTAGTATTATGGCTGCAAGCAACCGTTCCTCCAAGCTAACCACTTACATATATTTTGCTTTCAATTAGGCTAAATGGAGTTTGAAAGCAGTCAAATTATGGATCAAAGCTGTAAACCTGGGTTTGGAATGCAGTCATTGGAAAGATGGGGGAATTGTGTTGGATACATTGGGTATCGTGAGAACGAGATGTCTACATGAAGTCTCATTTTGCCCATATTGAGCTTGAAAATGTCTCTATGGAAGAGCTGGAGCATTTGGAGTGTTGCATTTATTTTTGACTTCTATGGTTCATTTTAGGTACTGAAGTTAACCCATTGGAAGAGTACACCCATCCATGTTACCTACTGTATAACTTACGGTGTTGTTTCCCTTGGATTAATTTTTTTCCACTGTATCTACATGTTTGATTTCTGTCATGTTCAACCATAGCCGGTGACCACATTGTTTTTCCATGGTCACCAACCTTTAAATTGGCTTTAGTTTGGGGTTTCAGTCCGACATATTTCAGGTAGTAATGTAGCTGCCTGCTGGCCATAGAGAATCCCACATGTTGTAACAGAATCTGTCAACCATCTATAGTCTTTACAGGCCGGTGGTGGACATCAATCAGACAAAGGTCCACGAGAAATACTTTCACCTGATCCTTTATTTTTCCTTTAGGCAAACGCTTTCAGATGTGAGGACTTCTTAATCTTAGCTCTATTAAAATGATTTAATATTGGCCACTCCTAAAGTGCAGGGAAATGTAGAGTTGGGTTTATAACTGATGGTCACCAGATGAATATCTTATAGTCATTTCTACAGGAAGCTTCACTGGTGGATTAGTTATTCTTAGGCAAGGTGCAGACGAGCACATTTTCGATCCATGTGTGATCCGACAATGCATCAGATCGTACGTTGACAAATATTATTCTATAGGGCAGTGCACATGTCTGATTTTTTTCCTCGGACAGAGCCATTCCAGGGCAAAAAGAAAATGTTATGTCTGAGTTGGATCTGATATTTGGATCACACTCAGCCATGTAAGCCAATGAGTGCGAGATAAACATCCGACTGCACTCGGATGACATCTGAGGGCAGTTCCATTTTCACAAAATGACAGAATTGAGACATTTTTCATTTTCTCATCCAAAAGAATCAGGCGACACTGTGCTCAAACTCTGATCAGAGTGTAATTTGCATAGTTGACCAGATTTTCTCAGATAAGCCTGGGAAGGTGCATATAATAGCCGACAGGCCCACTTTAGAAACCCTCCTGTTAAGGTACCGTCACATTAAGCGACGCTGCAGCGATAGCGACAACGATGGCGATCGCTGCAGCGTCGCTGTTTGATCGCTGGAGAGCTGTCACACAGACCGCTCTCCAGCGACCAACGATGCCGAGGTCCCCGGGTAACCAGGGTAAACATCGGGTTGCTAAGCGCAGGGCCGCGCTTAGTAACCCGATGTTTACCCTGGTTACCAGCGTAAAAGTAAAAAAAACAAACAGTACATGCTCACCTGCGCGTCCCCCGGCGTCCGCTTCCTGACACTGACTGAGCTCCGGCCCTTAGCAGAGCGGTGACGTCACCGCTCTGCTTTCACTTTCACTTTAGGGCCGGCGATCAGTCAGAGCAGGAAGCGGACGGCAGGGGACGCGCAGGTGAGCATGTACTGTTTGTTTTTTTTACTTTTACGCTGGTAACCAGGGTAAACATCGGGTTACTAAGCGCGGCCCTGCGCTTAGTAACCCGATGTTTACCCTGGTTACCAGTGTAAAATATCGCTGGTATCGTTGCTTTTGGTGTCAAACACAACGATACACGGCGATCGGACGACCAAATAAAGTTCTGGACTTTATTCAGCGACCAGCGACATCACAGCAGGATCCTGATCGCTGCTGCGTGTCAAACTAAACGATATCGCTAGCGAGGACGCTGCAACGTCACGGATCGCTAGCGATATCGTTTAGTGTGACGGTACCTTTAGGTGTCGAGTTCCCACCTCTGCACAGGGGGAATCTCAAACCACCTCCACTGCGGTCTCCCATTCTTCTCCAGCCGCAGTGGAGCCTGCTCAGTGGAGACATCGGTCCCAGCGTCTGGCTCAGGCTGATACTGGGAGACTGGTTACTACTGTTCTTCCAGGCTCTGCCTTTGTAGCCAGTACTGGTCAGCGGCGAGCTGATGTCTCTGGGACTTAAGGTACCATCACATTAAGCGACGCTGCAGCGATATAGACAACGATGCCGATCGCTGCAGCGTCGCTGTTTCGTCGTTGTGTGGTCGCTGGAGAGCTGTCACACAGACAGCTCTCCAGCGACCAACGATGCCGAAGTCCCCGGGTAACCAGGGTAAACATCGGGTTACTAAGCGCAAGGCCGCGCTTAGTAACCCGATGTTTACCCTGGTTACCAGTGTAAATGTAAAAAAAAACAAACACTACATACTTACATTCCAGTGTCTGTCGCGTCCCCCGGCGTCCGCTTCCCTGCACTGTGTCAGGGCCGGCAGAGCACAGCGGTGACGTCACCGCTGTGCTTTGCTTTACGGTCGGCACTGACACATTGTTGTGAATTTGCTTTTTGCTCCCTCTAGTGGTTACTAGTTTTTTGACTCTGGTTTTTCTGTCATTCCTTTTATCCGCACCTGGGTCGTTAGTTAGGGGTGTTGCTATATAAGCTCCCTGGACCTTCAGTTCAATGCCTGGCAACGTAGTTATCAGAGCTAGTCTGCTGTGCTCTTGTCTACTGATCCTGGTTCCAGTTATATCAGCTAAGTCTGCCTTTTGCTTTTTGCTATTTGTTTTGGTTTTGTATTTTTGTCCAGCTTGTTCCAAATCTATATCCTGACCTTTGCTGGAAGCTCTAGGGGGGCTGGTGTTCTCCCCCCGGACCGTTAGACGGTTCGGGGGTTCTTGAATTTCCAGTGTGGATTTTGATAGGGTTTTTGTTGACCATATAAGTTACCTTTCTTTATTCTGCTATCAGTAAGCGGGCCTCTCTGTGCTAAACCTGGTTCATTTCTGTGTTTGTCATTTCCTCTTACCTCACCGTCATTATTTGTGGGGGGCTTCTATCCAGCTTTGGGGTCCCCTTCTCTGGAGGCAAGAAAGGTCTTTGTTTTCCTCTACTAGGGGTAGCTAGATTCTCCGGCTGGCGCGTGTCATCTAGAATCAACGTAGGAATGATCCCCGGCTACTTCTAGTGTTGGCGTTAGGAGTAGATATATGGTCAACCCAGTTACCACTGCCCTATGAGCTGGATTTTTGTATTCTGCAGACTTCCACGTTCCTCTGAGACCCTCGCCATTGGGGTCATAACACACATTCAGTGCAGGAAGCTCTGAGCAGCAGCGCGGACGCCGGGGGACGTGACAGACATCAGAAGGTGAGTATGTACTGTTTTTTTTTTAACTTTTACAATGGTAACCAGGGTAAATATCGGGTTACTAAGCGCGGCCCTGCGCTTAGTAACCCGATATTTACCCTGGTTGCCATTGTAAAACATTGCTGGCATCGTTGCTTTTGCTGTCAAACACAACGATACACGCCGATCTGACGACCAAATAAAGTTCTGGACTTCTAACTCCGACCAGGATCCAGATCGCTGCTGCGTGTCAAACACAACGATATCGCTATCCAGGACGCTGCAACGTCACGGATCGCTGTCATTATCGTTGTTAAGTTGTTCAGTGTGAAGGTACCTTAAGTCCTGCTTTTCCCCTTCTGAGCATGCCCAGGGTAAGACCTCTCATTGGAGGTCGGGGGGTCACATGTTCAGATACTGCAGCAGCTCCCATTGGTCCTCTAGGAAGTTCCTGAAGTTGCTCAGGTACTGTAGCAGCTCCCATTGGTCCTCTAGGAAGGTCCTGAAGTTGCTGCAGCGATAAAAGGTTTGCATGGCTGCACGGCCATGCGCTAGTATCAAACCAATGTCTATGAGCTCAGCGCCAGTGTGGTCCTGTCTGGATGTGGTTAGGGTTTGGCTGAAATAAGCTGCTAAAATACCGGCACCTCCGGTGAGGAGTTGTTTGTCTGTTTTCTCTGACTGCATGACCACAGTTTGCTCTGGTTGGTAGCTGTGTACCTCTGTGGGGTTAACAGGGCATAGCATCTTGTTCCTAGCGACTCTGTGGAGTTAACAGAGTTCGCTTATACCGCCATATAGCACCGCCATTTGCCAGCAGCAGGTTCCTCTCCTGCACGGTGGACCCGGGTTGCGAACGCACCTAATAATACATATATATATACTCGGTGCGTTCCGCCAACCCTAACACCTCCAAAAAAGAGGTTACATCATTCTTGGGTACTGATGGCTTTTGTCACCAGGTAGAAACTGATGAAATGGACTAGGACTATTATCCGTGAATAAATCTCCCATGCCATTTATAAAAAATGGAAGGGGTGATAGATTGAGTATAGATTAAACATATAAAAGGTGGTCACTTCTGAGCACCATATACCCACCACTTGGTAAGCAGGTAATTGAAATTTGCAGGTAGACTAAACATTCTACATGTACTTCCTGCGGGCCTGTATTTTTAGGCTGAGAAAGGTCCAACATCCATGGACCTTCTCAGCCTGAAAATTTAAGACTGCACCTGTTTGCTTTACCTGGGCTGGTTATCAAAAATAGGGGGGACCTCATGCCATTTTTTTTAAATTATTCAGTATTTATGATCTAGATGCATTTTTTGGGTGCGTTTGCGTGTGTGTAAACACACTTTACAAACGCATGTCCTTTTTTTAACTGCGGATTTACCGCATCTAATGCAAGTCTATGGGGAAAGTCCATACAAAAGACTGAGCGTTCCCGCAAGAGAAATTGACATGCTGCGTCTTGAAAACCCGCACCACAGGTGAGTTTACGCAGTGTGAAAAAAGAAGCATAGTGGGCATGAGATTTCTATTAATCTCATCCACTGTGCTTGTACTGCACAACTCAGCATTTTGGACACAACAAAAATATGTTGGGTCCAAAGCGCTATTATTTCTAATTGTGGGAACGCAGCCAGGTCATTTACGATCTTTTACATTTATCTAAGGCTTTACGATAAATCATATCCATCTTGGTAGTTATTCTGTGATCTCCAGCATTAGGAATTGTAAAAAAGAACAGTGTTACGTTTCTGGATACAGTTTCTGTTCGTCCTGATTTACTACTACCAAACTGAAGTTGAAAAAAATAAAGCTTTCCGTTTTCTCAATATATGCGAGTTCATTTGTTTAGATTACAATATAGTCACCTGAATTGTGTGGAAGGACCTGTTTCTTTGTTCAGAGGAGGATTGTGTCAGATATTCAGTCTATTCAATGTGAGTGACAGATGGGAATATGAGCATGCTTCACTGGATCTTTCTACATGGCCATGATGTATAGATTAACGTCAATTGGTCTTTAAGCCAATTAACTCCACACAGTACAAAGAATTTTAATGCGAAAAAGTGTCCCCTAACCCTATTCAGATGGTGGCATGGAGACATTTTATCCTTATTTCTACTTTTTTGGGGTAATTTATGAAGAATTTGTTGGCTGAGTATGCCTACTTTTCAAAAAGTTGTCAGGACTGGCTGAGACTGATGTAAAAACATCACAAATGGTAAAATTTTGCGCTACTATAGTTTGTGCAAAAATTTTGGTAACAATGCCAACCATTGCAACATTTTCACACATCTATGAATTGTGCAAAAAATTTTGTGACCTTTCAAACAGTTTTACGCTAACATCAAAATATGTTTGAAAGGTTGTCCCCTTATTATTTTTAAAGAAAAAACATTTTTAAAAGATTACCATTCAAACATTTAATAAAATATAAGGCAAACCAAAGTAATGGACCGCCACATATGTTGGTATAACTACAATGTGTAGGTGTTTAATAAAATCTTTGTAATAAAATGAAAACGTTTTATTGTCTCCCGACTTTTGACATTTTCCAGCTTGTGCGGTGCTCACTGTGGAAAGGGTCAGTAGTCGTCTGAAATAATTTCAGTAATGAAACCTTAATTCTAAGGCTACAGATGGGTAGGAGTCAATAGTGGACGGTGACCGTTCAGTTCCACCCTCCCTGTACAGTTACTTATTATCTCATACACATTTCTAGACCTTGGAATATAATTTCAAAGTTACTTTCAAAATGTAATTCTTTTGCATTTGCATTTTGTAAATATCTATAGGGCAAAAATAATTCCAATGCACAAAATGAATCGTTGTAACAGAGTTCAAACATCACAAAGAAATGTCACAGATGACATCACTTGATAGAAAAAAAATGGAAAGGGATTTCTGCAAAACCAAAGAAGAAGACAACAAATTTTTTTTTGCAAAGTATACAATATCAAAACCATAAGCATCCATCTGCGGGGCTAAAGAAGGAGAATTTTAAGCTTTAATATTACTTGAGAGTATGTTCCCTCTGAAGTCACTAAAGTGGTGATTAAGCTTATCTCTAAACGATTACGAAGATGCAAAGATCAATAATGGAGTTTACTCCTCAAGAGCTTTGGAAAAATCAGATACATTTAAAATATATAGTGTACTTACTGGGGCTCAGACATGTCAATAAAAATCTGACTCACATCTGTCTTGTGTGTTCTGAAGTGAAGTATCGGGATCTTAATGACCAGGACAGCGGACAACTCAAAGCATCAATGCTACAGATCTATGTTTCATAGGAAATTGAAAGAGTCAAATAGCAAAAACTCATTTTTAGATTTTGATCTTTGTTGGTGTCCAGTGGATATTAAGATTGTTCAGTTGACTATAACTTGTGAAACCAGTTTCCTCAACCAGCATCTGATGTCCATGTGGCCAAGCTGATCCGGTCTTTTCACATGGCACAACCTGATAAACCCGGTTCTGAGGTTCTGGAGGTCCCTAGTGGAAGGGAGGGTACTGTCATAGGTTTACAGGTTACAGAGGAGCCAGAAGACCGCAGCTGATTTCTCCTACTCCTGCACTGATTAGAAGCACTTCACTTTCATATTAAACAGTGTAAAGTTTCTTTGAGCAGTGCAGGGATTAACCTGCTCTGCTGAGAGCTCCTGGAGCGTTTAGGTTCTTAGCTGTGCATTGTTAGCCACTGCCATCTCTTACATAATCTGGGGCCTGGCTAGCTCTACTTGTCAGAGATAGCTTATGTTAATGCTGTTATTCCGGTCCACTGGGCTGGTCTATGTGGTCTCCATCCCTCCTCCCGGCTTCTCTAACGCTGCTCCTAGCTGCTGATAGCTGTCCTCCTGCTGTAATTGATGTCAATGACGCATTCATTTCTGAATCATCCACACAGCTGGTTATACCTCACGTCTGTGGAGAGAAATCACCAGCTCGCACTTGTGCAATATGCTTTGCCCTATTGTGGGCAGAGCCTAAATCGTAACGGGGAACACGCATTTAGGTTTTCAGACATTTTCATCACCTGGTTTTAAACAATAGTTTATGAACCAAGGTACGTACAGTCCACATTTCAGTACGATAGATCATCACTAATAGAAGTTACAGCAATTTTTTTTATAAAGTAGTGAGTGATTCTTGTGATATGATGAATGCAATATGGCGGAATACATTGGCTCCAAATTGAGAAGCACGTATGGGTGGATCAAGTATGGATTAAGTATCCTCCCTTCTGGGTTTGTAATATTTTCTAACACTTCCAACTAGGCAACGCCTCATGAGATATAACAATCCGCTTTAATGATATTACACCTACACTTCACAAATATAATGTATTGTAAGGGGATTATCAAACTTTGATTAGATTTGCATGCAGTCTGTGTAAAGAGATAACACAATTATAGAGATGAGAAAGCAATTAATGGAACTTCACTAGAAGATGAGCTCTACAAGGAGACTTATCAAGACCATCACAAACAATAAAGGTGGTCATGTACCTTAAATACTGGGCAAACAAGCAACTGTTCCTACTGACCCTTGAGCTAAAATATGTTCTTAAGGACCTGTTTGCAGAATACGTGACCTCCCTAACTAAAAGTATTAGTGGAAAGCCCATTTAATGCTAATTACATTCATACTTTGCTAGTAGAATTTTGTTGCGGCATTGAGAAAAACTTCAAGAATAGATTTCTAAAGTAGAGAATGAAACAATTTGTATTTGCGCTGAGGTACCACCTTAGTGACTCTATTTTGTTGGTATGTATCCTGCTTCAATAGAAAAGCCCTAGGAATAGACCCTTGACCATTGAGAGATAGAGGTGAGATCATAATAGTTTGTTCATAATTTACACATGATTGTGAGGCAAAATGGCCAGACTTGGCCATTTTGGATTTTGTTTTAAGTATGTGGCTGTAATGCTGATGAGTGTGGATCCACTGCCCTACAGGCGGAGGGGCGTGATTAAGTGTCAACTGGGTCTTCACTAAGCCCTCTGATGGTGAGGATAGGCTGGGCTGCCAGTAGAAAGCACATACCAATGCAGGGCAGTCCCCTGGACTGCAGCAGCTGACAGAAAGGTTAGAGGCAAGAGTACAAGGAAAAGGAAGGAAGGCAAGATGGTCCGAGGTTGAGGTAGGCCGCATGGATTCACAGTACAAAAGCGGGAGTCAGAGATGGAGAAGTCTAACAGAGCAGGTAAACAGGCCAGATCGATAACGGGAGACAGAATACTGATATATGCATAAACAAGGTGCTGGCAGGCTAGGAACCAACAATCGGTCAGAGAGTGGTGGAAGGTCAATTCTTTACGAAGATCTAACCTTCCTTAGATAAGCAAAATGCCACCCATATAGTTTAGATAGTGCCTGGCTGACAAACATTTTTCTTGGCCAGAGCATTATTTATTTACTAAGGAGAAGGGAATAAGCCACTGTCAAGCACTGGTCTCTATCTCTCAAAAGATTAGTCATGTTCAAATCCAACTTGTTTGATCCTTCTTGCCACAGACTGTTGCATCATCCTCATTCATGCTAGTCCATTGGCTAAAAAAGTAAAAAGTGTTAAGTTGGGCTAATTTTAATTTAACGCAATAAATAATAAAATAATCAGCTCAGCATTCCATTAAAGAAGCCATCCTCTTCCTGCCAACAAACTTTTTATCCTCTTAATATATTAGTCATCATATTATTTGACACTGTGCACTGACAATTGCTCATTTTGCCTTTCTACCCAGTTAATTCTTCTTTTTTCCATTAGGTCTATAACATCACTTGATTAAAAACTGACTAGCTGAATCCTTCTAAAATCTAAAAATCTATGTAGAAATCTCTTTTCCCTGCATGAGTCATCACTGCAGGGAAAAGAGGTTTTCCTCTTCAGGACTTGAAGAGGAGGCGGAGCTGGGGTTGCCAGGAACTTTTCAGTGATGCAGAATTGTAGTCCTAATGCTGACTCATGCAGCGAGTTACATAGAGTGGTTTCCTCTTATGTAGTTGTGAAGATAAGTATCTGTCAAACAATTGGAGTTCAATCTAAAGCTGCTATATATATATATTGGATCAAAGTCAGCTAAACTTTCCTACTTCAATTTGCATGGAAAAACAGTTCCCAGTTGGAAGAGTTTGAGAAAAAGAAAGATTGGGCATGTTAGATTTCAACATGATTGATCCTTTTGTTTCTATGGAAGGGAATCTGCAGTCTAAGGTCTGGATGGATCAAGTCTTTACCTGGCCATACACATAATTTTATGATTTTGTTAATTGCAGGTGATCGATCTGCCATATTGTTCATACAATGGATTTTAAGACCAGCAGATTTTGGGGAAAAAAAAACACAGTGGACTTTGGCAAAGTGGTAAATCACACCACACACTTAAATTTTCAGAATAAAATGGCAAAAAAAACCCCACCAAGCCCTCACAATTTTGGACGACAATCACTGGCATACCCACCAATGGCAGCAGGTCATGCAGCTGCTATGGGGCCTGCTAGGGAGGATTATGGGGTGCATTATAATATATGGAAAACTATGGGATGCATTATGCTATATGGAGAACTATGGGATGCATTATACTATATGGAGGATGATGGGCTGTGCATTATACTATATGGAGGAATGTAGGGAGTGCATTATACTATATTGAGGATTAGGGGAGTGCATTATACTGTATAGAGGACTATGGGGAGTGCATTATACTGTATAGAGGACTATGGGGAGTGCATTATAATAAATGGTGGACTATGGGAAGTGCATTATGCTATATGGAAGGTAATGTGGGGACCATATACTATATGGAGGGCTACGTGATGCCCATTATACTATATGGAAGGTTATGTCGGGGCCATTAAAATATTTGGAGAGCTATGTGGGGGCCACTATACTGTATGCAAGCAATTAAGGTGAAGGTTTGTGTGGGGTCCATTGTACTGTGTGCAGAAGTGTGAGTCCATTATACTGAATGGAGGGCTGTGTCGGGGTCACAGTTGGGGGATCATAATGTGTCGGGGTCACCATATTTTGCCGGAGGAGTTGAGGTGGGGTACAGTAGGGTCTTCATACTGCGCATGTGGAGAGTACTGTGGAGGAATTCATCGTGGCGGTAACAGACAACATTTGTGGGGAACTTTTGTTAGCACCATACTTTACGGGTGCCATGAAAGGAGCTGCAAAGTTGTCAGATATGCTCTTCTGTGGCCCCACTAAATATTAATTATTATTATTTTTTATTGGGAAGAGAAATTAGAACTTCTGCTATGGGGCTCCATGATTTCTATGTATGCCCCTGCCGACAATAGTTGTTTATAATTTCCAACAAAGGTCAAAATTCGGCTAGCTTTCATCTGAAATGTGTGGCCAATTTTATTCCATTCTTTCCAGTAAAACAAACATGCGCGCTCGCAAAACTCACTCATGCACGTCAATGCTGGAGTCAGCATTTTATGAAATATTTGCGATAAGGAAAACTCATTGCTGTCCTTTTTATTTAATGAGACAAGCTTGTAACCTTCAGTTGACAAAATAGCCTGCACGATGCTAAATATTCTCCCAATCTCCTGCCTGCAGAATGAAGCCCTGATGCACCGGGGCGATACATTTACATATTTGTACCGCATATAATGAAATCAAGGATGTAGTTCTCACTTTACCTCCCGCTGGGTTCGGAGTCGGACTTATTGATATCCAATATGCTTTTTTCATAGTGCGGATATCTTAGACTATGCTCCACTTTATTACGGTATCTCATAATCTCTAAATCAGCACTTACTGGACCAAATCAGATTTGCAGAACAGTTCCTTTGTATTCAGGATTTTTATTGACCTCATATTTGCTATTATGTAATACTCTGTGAACTATAATATAGTTTATCGACTAAATACTAAGCAGTTCCTTACAATTGAGCTGGCCATACACCGGAGATGGAAATCAGACAGCAATACTTGTCTGATTTATGTCTGTTAATGCTCCAGGGGCCCCAGACAATGACATTTTTATATATGGGTAGATATTTTTGTAACAAGCACATTCTGTAACGACAGATATTTCTTAACTATTTTAACAATGTGATCTTTAAATGACATCCAAAACTTAACAGGATGTTTTAAAAAATGACTTTTAATTTTTATTTCATTAACTCAAAAATAGACAGAAAAACAAGCAACGTTGTAACATATGTTATCAGAAAAATCTGCTTTCAACCTTCATATATTCTGAAATCATTGGTAAAACCTGTGTTCCATGAAGACAGACTTTCCCATTACTGAAATAGATGACAGTTGGTGCTTTTAAAAGTCTATGCGGAGGGGAGGAGCTAGAGGCCGACACTGACATTGTGCTGCAATGACGGTCACAGTTCTCCATAGAACTTTATGAGCACCAACTGCCATCTCAGTAATGGGAAAATATGTGTGCACTGAAGACAGATTTTACCTGTGAATTCAGAATTTTGAGAATGAATAATTACTCCAGATGAAAAAAGAAGCACATATCACTAATAAGATATATGATAAAGTTTATTATTTTCACGTGTTCTACTGTTTTATGAAAGAAAAAGAAAAAAAACAAATCATTATAATTTATGTATACTTCACCCAGAGAGCTCTAGGAGGGTGCAAAGGAAGCAGTCATGCCCTGGTCTTTATGCCTGAGGATGTTTAAATAAGGAATCTGCCAGCAGGCTTTTGGTAAGTAATCTGAGCCCAATGTAGAGGTAAAGAGCCTGATTCCAGCGATGGGTCACTTAATGGGCTGCTTGGGGCAGTTTAGATAGAATGTGGTCAGAATTCTGAGCTCTGTATAACCCCGCCCACACTACTGATTGGTAGCTTGCTGAAAATGTACTGTGTTCACAGGGAGCTGCCGACCAGTGGTTGGGGCGGAGTTATACAGATTAGCTGGACTACAGTACATGTGAGACCTAGTCTGGCAGTGATAATTTGTTGCTGATAAAATACCAATTATATTGAAACTACTGTTCGTACACCATGTTTCTCTCAGATTAAATAACAACAACCTGCTAACAGATTCCCTTTAAAGAACCTGTGGTCGGCAACGGGCACCAGAATTATAAATGACAGATGGTAGGTGGGGTGTTCACAGGTGCACAAACTTTTATCAAATATAACAGTGAATTTTTTTTTTTAAAGAAAATACTGAACTTATATCTCTGCTTGTGAATGTCCATGGGCAATTTTTGGGAGCATCTGCAAGCAGAACGTCTACAAGCTTCCATTGGTGAATGCATTCAGTGATCGAATGGAAAGTCCACCTGATAACTAATAGAAGTGTGTTAGTGCTCATAAGAATGCGGTAAGCATTAAAGGCCCAGCGTGTCTCCGCACAGAATATCAATTTAGAAAATTAATTTCTACAATATACATCTGGCCCGTCAACATGCTAATTTGCAGTTTTAACCATGTGAAAGTTTTATTGGTTTCATCTCAAGCAAAAGATTTTTGTTTCAGGCAATTTAAGTATCTTGAGCTTGAGCAGCATTTTCCAATAAAGAATTCACAGCACGAACTCCAATTTATAGATGCGTGATGGGAATTTCGTGCACCAGTAGGAGAGCGCTGTGTACTTGTGCTAGTCTGCAAAACACTGATCTATTATACAACTTCTACTTGTGTTGCGATTAAACAGTGTACCGGCCAGACAAATAAAAAATTAAATAGCCAACACATTATACATAGGATTTCAGTTTTCTTTTTTTTTTCTCTTTGGAAAATCAACAAGATATGTAAAACAGTGCAACATGTATGAGATAGCTTTTTATGTACAGGAGATGATTGACACGATAGGGCAAAGCTTCTGTACTGATTCTTTTGGTTAGAAGGACATCGGTTTAAGTGACATAATATGACCAGTGCCATTAGTATAGGATTCGGCAGCTTCATCTTGTTTTTGCAAAAATGTTAATTCACAGCAAATCGATTCATTGCAAATCTATATTGCCCAGAAAAGATACGTGTAACACTCTGAGGTCTCCTAGGGCTGCAGCCAGCTCCTTTCAAGTATTTTCACACAAACACATGCTTAGTCGTGATGTGACTAGTAAAAATATCGTAACATGTATCATAAGGTATGATAGCTGCAATTAAGTGCAAGATGCAACACATTCTAATTATAACATAGCAAATAAATATACAGTATAACATGGAATAGACACTGTAAAAATAGTAAATAAATAATACAAGTAATAAATAACATAAAACAATGTCTAAGTTGCACCAAAAATAGTTACAAACAGATCAAAAACAAGTTACCAAAATATTACACACACCTGCTCACAATCAAAAGGGCACATTACTTACTAAAAAAAATGGGGTGAAGGTGCACAAACAAAGTGATTGAAACCATCAGGCTGTTTAATAACACACTGCAATAACAGACTTTTCATGATTTTTAAAATGTAACAATGGTTAAACAATTATCCCTTTTGGGAGGGAGGGGGTGAGGAAATTTACATACAGGTGGTGTACATAGAAGAAGCCATGCCTTTATGGCATTTGGTGGTCCAAAAATTATCCCTGTTAGAGAGTAGCAAAAGGTTTGCTGTTTCTTAAAGAGGACCTTCAACAAATGTTTTATGTTGAACTGGACATGTGATTTAATAGTGGCTGCAGTGTGGAATAAAACACTTTAACCCCTTAGTGACAGAGCCAATTTGGTACTTAATGACCGAGCCAATTTTTACAATTCTGACCAGTGTCACTTTAAGAGGTTATAACTCTGGAACGCTTTATCGGATCCCGCTGATTCTGAGATTGTTTTTTCGTGACATATTGTACTTCAAGTTAGTGGTAACATTTCTTCGATATTACTTGCGATTATTTATGAAAAAAATGGAAATATGGCGAAAATTTTTAAAATTTAGCAATTTTCAAACTTTGTATTTTTATGCCCTTAAATCAGAGAGATATGTCACAAAAAATAGTTAATAAATAACATTTCCCACATGTCTACTTTACATCAGCACAATTTTGGAAACATTTTTTTTTTTGTTAGGGAGTTATAAGGGTTAAAAGTTGACCAGCAATTTCTCATTTTTACAACACCATGTTTTTTTTAGGGACCACATCACCTTTGAAGTCATTTTGAGGGGTCTATATGATAGAAAATAACCAAGTGTGACACCATTCTAAAAACTGCACCCCTCAAGCTGCTCAAAACCACATTCAAGAAGTTTATTAACCCTTTACGTACTTCACAGGAACTGAAACAATGTGGAAGAAAAAAATGAACATTTAACTTTTTTTTGCAAACATTTTAATTCAGAACCATTTTTTTTAATTTTCACAAGTGTAAAAACAGAAATTTAACCACAAATTTTGTTGTGCAATTTTTCCTGAGTACTCCAATACCCCATATGTGGAGGTAAACCACTGTTTGGGCGCACCGCAGAGCTTGGAATTGAAGGAGCACCGTTTGACTGTTTCAATGCAGAATTGGCTGGAATTGAGATCAGACGCCATGTCGCGTTTGGAGAGCCCCTAATGTGCCTAAACAGTGGAAACCCCCCACAAGTGATACCATTTTGGAAACTAGACCCCTTAAGGAACTTATCTAGATGTGTGGTGAGCACTTTGAACCCCCAAGTGCTTCACAGAAGTTTATAACGTAGAGCCGTGAAAATAAAAAATCGCATTTGTTTTCACAAAAATGATTTTTTCGCCCACAAATTCTTATTTTCACAAGGGTAACAGGAGAAATTAGACCACAAAAGTTGTTGTGCAATTTCTCCTGAGTACGTCGATACCCCATATGTGGAGGTAAACCACTGTTTGGGCGCACCGCAGAGCTTGGAAGTGAAGGAGCACCGTTTGACTTTTTCAATGCAGAATTGGCTGGAATTGAGATCGGATGCCATGTCACGTTTGGAGAGCCCCTGATGTGCCTAAACAGTGGAAACCCCCCACAAGTGATACCATTTTGGAAACTAGACCCCTTAAGGAACTTATCTAGATGTGTGGTGAGCACTTTGAACCCCCAAGTGCTTCACAGAAGTTTATAACGTAGAGCCGTGAAAATAAAAAAATCGCATTTTTTCTACAAAAATGATCTTTTTGCCTCCAAATTTTTATTTTACCAAGGGTAACAGGAGAAAATGGACCCCAGAAGTTGTTGTACAATTTGTCTTGAGTATGCCGACACCCCATATGTGGGGGTAAACCACTGTTTGGGCACATGGCTGAGCTTGGAAGCAAAGGAGCGCCATTTGACTTTTCAATGCAAAATTGACTGGAATTGAGATCGGACGCCATGTCGCGTTTGGAGAGCCCCTGATGTGCCTAAACAGTAGAAACCCCCCAAAAGTGACCCCATTTTGGAAACTAGACCCCCCATGGAACTTATCTAGATGTGTAGTGAGAACTTTGAATGCCCAAGTGCATCACAGAAGTTTATAATGCAGAGTCATAATAAAGATATTTAGCCCCCAAGTTTTTATTTTCACAAGGGTAACAAGAGAAATTGGACCCCAAAAGTTGTTGTCCAATTTGTCCTGAGTATGCTGGTACCCCATATGTGGGGGTAAACCACTGTTTGGGCGCACGGCAGAGCTCAGAAGGGAAGGAGCGCCATTTTGGAATGCAGACTTTGATAGAATTGTCTGCGGGCGTTATGTTGCGTTTGCAGACCCCTAATGTACCTAAACAGTAGAAACCCCCAACAAGTGACCCCATTTTGGAAAATAGACCCCCCCAAGGAACTTATCTAGATATGTGGTGAGAACTTTGAATGCTCAAGTGCTTCACAGAAGTTTATAATGCAGAGTAGTGAAAATAAAAAAATATTTTTTTTTCCCACAAAAAAGATTTTTAGCCCCCAAGTTTTTATTTTCACAAGGGTAACAAGAGAAATTGGATGCCAATATTTGTTCTCCAATTTGTCCTGAGTATGCTGGTACCCCATATGTGGGGGTAAACCACTGTTTTGGCACACGGCAGAGCTCGGAAGAGAAGGAGCGCCATTTTGGAATTCAGACTTTGATAGAATTGTCTGTGGGTGTTATGTTGCGTTTGCAGAGCCCCTGATGTACCTAAACAGTAGAAACCCCCCACAAGTGACCAAATTTTGGAAACTAGACCCCCTAAGGAACTTATCTAGATATGTGGTGAGAACTTTGAATGCTCAAGTGCTTCACAGAAGTTTATAATGCAGAGTAGTGAAAATAAAAAAATATTTTTTTTTCCCACAAAAAATATTTTTAGCCCCCAAGTTTTTATTTTCACAAGGGTAACAGGAGAAATTGGACCCCAAAAGTTGTTGTCCAATTTATCCCGAGTACACTGATACCCCATATGTGGGGGTAAACCACTGTTTGGGCGCACGGCAGAGCTCAGAAGGGAGGGAGCACCATTTGACTTTTTTAGCGCAAAATTGGCTGTCGTGTTTGGAGACCCCCTGATGTACCTAAACAGTGGAAACCCCCAAATTATAACTCCAACCCTAACTCCAACACACCCCTAACCCTAATCTTAACCCGATCCATAATCCTAATCACCACCCTAACGATAATCACAACCCTAACCCCAAAACAGCCCTAATCTCAACCCTAACCATAACCCTAATCAAAACCCTAAATCCAACACACCCCTAACCCTAATCCCAAACGTAACCCTAATCCCAACCCTAATCCCAAACGTAACCCTAATCCCAACCCTAATAATCCAAACCCTAATCCCAACTCTAACCCTAACTTTAGCCCCAACCCTAACCATAACTTTAGCCCCGTCGTCACAAAAAAAGTTCAATGTAACCTTTTTTTTTTACGTAGCGTCCGCCATTTCCGCGCATGCGTGGCCGTAACTCTGCCCCCTCCTCCCCAGGACATAGACTGGGCAGCGGATGCGTTGAAAAACTGCATCCGCTGCCCACATTGTGCACAATTTTCACAACATGCGTCGGTACGTCGGGCCGACGCATTGCGACCGCCCCGTACCGACGCAAGTGTGAAAGAAGCCTAAGGCTACTTTCACACTAGCGTCGTACTCGGCCCATCGCAGTGTGTCGGGCCGACGTACCGACGCTAGCGTTGTAAGCGCCACACAATGGGTGCAGCGGATGCTGTTTTTTCAACGCATCCGCTGCCCCATTGTGAGGTGCGGGGAGGCGGGGGCGGAGTTCCGGCCGCGCATGCGCGGTCAGAAATGGCGGACACGTCGCACAAAAAAGTTACATGTAGCTTTTTTGTGCCGACGGTCCGCCAAAGCACGACGCATCCGTCGCACGACGGATGCGACATGTGGCAATCCATCGCAAATGCAAGCCAATGGAGATAAAACGCATCCTGCAAGCACTTTTGCAGGATGCGTTTTTTCTCCAACGACGCATTGCGACGGAAGCCAAAAAACGCTAGTGTGAAAGTAGCCTAACCCTAACCCTAACCCTAGCCCCAACCCTAACCCTAGCCCCAACCCTAACCCTAACCCTAACTCTAACCCTAAACCTAACCCTAACTCTAACCCTAACCCTAACTCTAACCCTAACCCTAGCCCTAACCCTAACTCTAACCCTAACCCTAACTCTAACCCTAGCCCTAACCCTAGCCCCAACCCTAACCCTAACCCTAACTCTAACCCTAACCCTAACTCTAACCCTAACCCTAGCCCTAACCCTAACCCTAACTCTAACCCTAACCCTAACTCTAACCCTAACCCTAGCCCTAACCCTAACTCTAACCCTAACCCTAACTCTAACCCTAGCCCTAACTCTAACCCTAACCCTAACCCTAATTTTAGCCCCAACTCGTCTCTCCTGCCGGCCGGCAGATGGCAGCAGATGGCGGGCGCACTGCGCATGCGCCCGCCATTTTCTTTCCCGACGAATAAGCCGGCCGGCAGGAGAAGACAGAAGAGGACCCAGGGACACCGGGTGAGTATGTTAGGGTCCCCGGATCCCCCTATTTCTCTGTCCTCTGATGTGCGATCACATCAGAGGACAGAGAAATACAGATCGCTTTTTTTTTTTTTGCGGTCGCCGGTAAACTGTTAATTACCGGCGAACGCAAAACAGGGGTCGGTGCAAACCGACCCCGATCATGTTCTTTGGAGTCTCGGCTATCCCTGGCAGCCGAGACCCCAAAGATCTTCCGGGTGCCGGGCGGCGGGCGTACTGCGCGTGCGCCCGCCATTTTTTCCCGGAAAAAAGATGGCGGCGCCCATCGGGAGCCACGAGGAGCACCGGGGGAGATAGGTGAGTATTGGGGGGCTATCGGGGGCCATCGGGGACCCTATTTCTCTGTCCTCCGATGTGCGATCACATCGGAGGACAGAGAAATTAAAAGGCAAATCGCGTTTTTTTTGTTGTTGTTGCGACCGCCGGTAAACGGTTAATTACCGGCGATCGCAACTCGGGGGTCGGTAAAAACCCCCCGAATCATGTTCTCTGGGGTCTCGGCTACCCTCGGCAACCGAGACCCCAGAGAAAATCCGACTCTGGGGGGCGCTATTCACTTTTTCCACAGCGCCGTTAATTAACGGCGCTGTGGTTTAAGTACCCTTAGCGGCCGCCGTTAAAAGGCGTATCGGCGGTCGTTAAGGGGTTAAACAATAAAAGATTGCAGAAATCTCAAACACCTCAATCTACACTCACTCCCTGAGTCCCTTCTCCCTCTTACAGACATAGCTTCCTTCCATGACACAGATGCTGCTGACACTTTTTATAACACCACAATAACAGCAATACTCGATTCGGCTGCCCCGCTCATGCATAGCAAAACTCGTAGAATCAACAGGCAGCCCTGGCTAACCAGCCTGACCAAAGAACTGAGACAGACTTCTAGGATCGCTGAACGGCGATGGAAGAGATCTCATTCTGCTGAGAACTTCACTGCATACAAGCAGTCCCTCGCCAGCTTCAAGTCCGCGCTCACTGCCGCAAAACAAACTTACTTCTCATCTCTCATATCCTCACTGACTCACAACCCTTTCAATTCTCTACTCCGTCCCCCAGCATCTCCTCCCTCCCCTCTCATTTCGGCTGAAGAATTTGCCTCTCCTCCTGTTCCCTCTTTGACTGATTACAATCTGGCTTCTGACCACATCACTCAACTGAAACTGCCCCAACTAAAGTGACCAATGACCTACTAACCACCAACAGCAAGCGACACTACTCTGTCCTCCTCCTCCTGGACCTGCCTTCGACACTGTGGACCACTCCCTCCTGTTACAGATTCTCCCATCTCTTGGCATCACAGACTTGGCCCTATCCTGGATCTCATCATATCTAACAGACGGGACATTCAGTGTCTCCCTCTCCCACACCACCTCCTCATCTCGCCCCCTGTCTGTCGGTGTTCCCCAAGGCTCAGTTCTAGGACCCCTACTCTTCTCCATCTACACCTTCGGCCTGAGACAACTCATAGAATACCACGGTTTACAATATCATCTGTACGCTGATGACACGCAGATCTACCTATCTGAACCTAACCTCACTTCCTTACTGACCAAAATCCTGCACTGTCTGTCTGTTATTTCATCCTTTTCTGCTCGTTTTCTAAAACTGAACATGGACAAAACAGAATTCATCATCTTTCCCCCACCTCACGCTACCCCTCCACTCGACCTATCCATCAATCAATCGCTGCTCACTTTCCCCGGTCCCTCACGCTCGGTGCCTGGGGGTGATCCTTGACTCTAATAATTTTGCCTCTTGTTTATGGAGATATCAAAGCATTCCATGTCGATAAGTCAACTTTAATAAAGTCAAAGTGCTTATTATTATATAGTTTTTACTGGGGGCATGTACTTTCTCCACCTGTAGGAGTTGTCCAATCATAAGCAGGCAGCAACACAGCAGAAAAAGAACACGCCTCCACCATAGCTTAGGTTTTTCTGTGTATGAGATGTAAGGATATAGCTCTGATTTCCTGGTCTAACCTCCTGTATGATTACAAAGTGCTGGGAGATTAGAGGACAAATGACAAACACCTTTTTGTTAAAGTTGATGTGCAGGGAGGGGCAACACAACTGAGTTTAGTATGATCACATTACAAACTCTTCTATCAGATTGGATCTCCTCTTCTCACAGCACTGTCATTTCAACTGTACTGCCCTTCCTGGATACTGCCTGTTCAGAGATGAGTGATACCTATGTATGTTATGCTAAGGTAAACTTGTAATCACTCTCAAGTGAGAGCACAACAAGCTGCCTACCAGCTGTGACATTGACAGCAGAAGCAACAACCACACAGTATAGAATATGATAGGAAAGGCACGGAGATGTTTGGCTGTGATAGGGCCAGCATTGGCATCCCTAGCAGCAACAATATAGCTATAATATGGGTCGCCCGCCAGGGCCTGGGGTACTCGGCACCGGGTCCGGTCGCTCTTAAAGGGAATGTCATGGTGGCTGCAACCCGGTACGTGGCCCTGGGTGCCCAATTAAAGGGGAACGGTCTTTTAAGGGGATTTGTGAATAAAGTCTACTGTTTGTAACGCCACCTGTGGTGTTCAGTCAGTGGGGACCGATGCCGCTTAAAGGGGTCCTCTGGGGTGATGGTATGGCGGCTAGATGGTAACGCTTCCCACAGGTGAAGCGGGGTCTCCAGGGCTCCCAAGGTGTATGAAAAAGCTAAGTAAACCAAAAAAGACCAAACCTACCCCTAAAATCATCAATCTTTATTAATAATTACGTATAATAACAACATATATTAAGTGAGATAAAAGTACATCCCTATAGGGATCCGCCAGGGATGGGAAAAAAATTCTTGTCTAAAGGTACCTGTTATGGAATTTTTGTTGTAATACCAAAAAAACACAAAACAGAAAAAATGAAAAAAACTTTTATTAAAGTAAAAAATAAAAAATAATCAAAAATGAAAAAATCAAAAATTGAAAAAAAGGCAAGACTTTCTTGAATACAATATACCTCTACTGGCCCTAATAGGCCCTGAAAGCTGTTACCCTTCCTAACAGCAGAGGTTGGCACCCTGTAATGCAATATGGCGCCCCCGCTCCACGGCGGCTGTCCCTAATATCCCTGGGTTATCCCTAATACACTAATACTCACAGACATAAGACATACATATATGGATCAAATTAGATCCACAAAATTCAATAAATATACCTCTATGTGTTCCTCACAGTAAGCTGCCCACTAGAATATCTATGAAGACTAAATCGTATATGGTATACACCGTAAAATACAGCTTGATGCAATGATCTAATAAAGCACCTGCCAGCCCTCTCTATTATACGCTAAGCTGGCTATGAGTTGTCACTCTATTATTACAGGTACAAATGTATAAAGATATACCAATCCTAATTAAACTACCTGTATGGCGTAATTAATCCAAAGGTGTAACTGAAAAGAACCCATATAGTCTTAATAGGTTACAATATCTCTGCACGACTCCACGTTATCCAGAGGAACATATCTAAATAGGGTGCTTAATGTGTTAACCAAATGACACATAGTTTGTTCACATGTCGTAAATGCATAGCTCATAACCATCACTTAGCTCAATATTCCTGGGTATTCCCTTCAAGCTCATTATTCCTGGGTATTCCCTTCAAGCTGCCATGCAAATGCATCAGCTCACACACTGTCCCAACGCGTTTTTCCCCCGTTATCCAAGGGGGTTCATCAGGGGACCTTCAGATTAGCAGTCCTTAATAGGTCATGGAGCTATAGACAGACATAATAGTCCTGTCTGGCAAGAAGTCTGTGCCCAGCGCTTTATTATCCACTCTCTTTTATAGGGTTAGATACTATAGTCTCCACTAGTGTTGAGCATTCCGATACCGCAAGTATCGGGTATCGGCCGATACTTGCGGTATCGGAATTCCGATACCGAGATCCGATACTTTTGTGGTATCGGGAATCGGAATCGGAAGTTTCCAGTGTATGGTTCCCAGGGTCTGAAGGAGAGGAAACTCTCCTTCAGGCCCTGGGATCCATATGAATGTGTAAAATAAAGAATTAAATTAAAAAATATTGATATACTCACCTGTCCGGAGGCCCCTGGACATCACCGCTGGTAACCGGCAGCCTTCTTTGTTTAAAATGAGCGCGTTCAGCACCTTCCATGACATCACGGCTTCTGATTGGTCGCGTGCCGCTCATGTGACCGCCACGCGACCAATCACAAGCCGCGACGTCATCCCTCAGGTCCTAAATTCCATTATAGGAATTTAGGACCTGAAGGATGACGTCACGGCTTCTGATTGGTCGCGTGGCGGTCACATGAGCGGCACGCGACCAATCAGAAGCCGTGATGTCATGGAAGGTGCTGAATGCGCTCATTTTAAGCAAAGAAGGCTGCCGGTTCACAGCGGTAAGGTCCAGGCTGCGTCGGAGAGGTGAGTATATCAATATTTTTTATTTTAATTCTTTATTTTACACATTAATATGGATCCCAGGGCCTGAAGGAGAGTTTCCTCTCCTTCAGACCCTGGGAACCATCAGGGATACCTTCCGATACTTGAGTCCCTTTGACTTGTATTGGTATCGGGTATCGGTATCGGATCAGGTCCGATACTTTGCCGGTATCGGCCGATACTTTCCGATACCGATACTTTCAAGTATCGGACGGTATCGCTCAACACTAGTCTCCACCCACCTTCATTAGACTGAGCGTCCCAGCACCACAGACTCCATTATGCACGTGTTGTGCTGTGTCCGGAAGTAACGCTGCCCATAATGATGATGTCACGCATAGTATGTGGAACGCATATGCGCTCCACCCTGTACGCAGTCGCAGAGTCATCCTCTGTTTCTAGGAGACAGACGCCATTTACTCACACATGACGTTTACTAAATGGACTGCGCAGGCGCGCGCACCCTCTCATATCTCCGTATGTTAACTATAGGCACTATAATGCCTAGTCCATGTGCTCAACCAGAAATGTAACCAAAACAGCACAAAATGCAAGCCAGAGTGGATATAAGTGCATTACCGCATAGTGGAAGCTTTTTTTTAAATCACATCTCAACTCATAAATATTCATGCCTGCATGTTAGCCTATTATCAATCAAATCCACTCCCACTCCATGGATGTACAAATTCAGGGGTAATCCTACCACCTGAAGATGATAATAACCTTTTAATAGGTATCTGGCTATATTGTTTTCTCGCATGGGGAATATTTACACACCGTCATCGTTAAATAAAGCTAGAGAAAGTCAACTGTTCATTTAGTCCTTTAGGATGGACCGTGTCCAGCCAAAAAATCCACCTAGTCTCTCTTTGTAGGATTTTTTTGTCCCAGTCTCCATGACGAACTGAAGGCTCCACTACTTCAATTACCCTAAAGGAGACAGACCCCAGATCGCCCCCATGATGCATATTCACATGGCGCGCCAGTGGTGTATCTCTCTTATTTCGTATATCACTCAGATGTTCACCAATGCATACTTTAAATTGCCTCTTAGTTTTGCCTATATAATTCAATGGGCAACTACACGTGCATAAGTAAATGACTCCAACCATCTTACAGTTTGCAAAATGTTTGTTGTTATATGTTCTGTTCGTAACTGTGCTCGTAAATGTATTAGATGGCGTTACAAACCGGCAATAGCTACAGTGCCCACATCTGAAGGTTCCTTTTGACCTATTATCCAGCCACGTACCCTCTTTTTTAGGGGGGGCATAGTGGCTATTGACAAGCTGGTCTTTAATAGATTTCCCTCTTCTATAGGTCACCGACGGTCTAGGTGTGATCCATTTTGCAATGTCAGAGTCACTTCTCAGCACATTCCAGTGTTTTCTGAGTATATGCATAACCTTGGGGTTTTGGTCGTCAAACGTACCTATTAGTCTTGTGAGATTCTCTGAATCCTGTACTTTTTTCGTCGTCAAGAGAGACGTCCTTTCAGTCCTGAGTGCATTATGATATGCTCTTTTAATTACTGGCCCTGGGTAGCCACGGTCTCTAAATCTATCAGTGAGGTCTCTCGCCTTAACACAGAAATCAGCTGTACCCGAACAGTTCCTTCTCAGACGAAGGAACTGGCCCTTTGGGATACCTTGTTTTTAGGGAACAGGATGGTAGCTCTCCCACCTCAACAGACTGTTAGTAGCCATGGGTTTACGGAAAATCGATGTTTTGAGCGAACCATCTAATTGTATAGAGATGAAATCATCAAGGAAGGCGATTTTATTGTCCCCTACCTCATATGTAAATTTGAGACCCAGACCATTCTCATTTAGATGACCAACAAATGTTGCAAAGTCATCTTTACTCCCCGTCCACAGGACGAGGATGTCATCAATATAACGGCCCCAAAATTGAATATTAGGGCCCCAGATGACATCCCCGTCCTTGAACACCACGGTAATCTCCCACCAGCCCAGGAGCAAATTGGCATATGTGGGTGGACAAGGGCTACCCATAGCCGTGCCCCGGAGCTGGTGGTAGTACCTCCCTCCAAAAAGGAAAAAGTTACGTCTAAGGACAAACTGAAGTAAGTCCAATATAAACTCATTGTGTGGAGTTAAGTGGCTGCCTCTGGTACTCAGATAATATCTGGCTGCCATTATGCCCTGTTCATGAGGTATACTGGAATATAAGGCTTCCACATCAATTGACGCCAGGATAGTGCCTGGTTCTACACTGATGCCATCCAGTTTTTTAAGAAGATCCGTGGTGTCCCTAAGGTATGATGGGAGGGCCGTTACAAAATTTCTCAAGACTTGATCAAGATACACACTACTGTTCTGACATAATGCATCTATGCCAGACACTATAGGCCTCCCTTTCAAAGGAGGGTAACCTTTGTGTATCTTGGGGTTTGCGTAAAATGTCGCAATCAGTGGATAGTTTGGCAAGAGAAAGTCCATTTCATTTGCCGAAATGAGACACTTCTGTTTGGCTGCAAACACAATCTTTTTTAGAGCCAGCAGGTATTCAGGACTGGGATCACGTGCTAAAATCTCATAGGTTGTCCTATCAGACAGTAACTCTATACACATATCTCGATATTGTTCACTGTTCATCACTACAGTATTGCCCCCCTTGTCAGAAGGTTTAATCACAAGGGACGCATTCTCTTTTAGGTTCTGTATTGCCAACATGTCATCATATGTCAAGTTTGGGGGTATTCTGTTCTCTTTAGTTTTAATTTTCTTAATGTCATCAACCACAAGTTTTAGAAATATATCAATACTACTGCTTTCTCCAATAGGTGGCATCCTCTTGCTCTTACACTTCAGGTTAGTGAATGGGCCTTCTCCTATATTTCTTTCGCCTTCCCTTGCTAAATCAGTTAATACTAGTACATCTGGAAGCTCTTCAATTGATATACCCAGTTGTCGACACTTATCCCTATCATTGTGGGCAAAAATTTTTTTCCATCTAAGTTTTCTTAGGAATAGATGTACATCCTTAACCCAGAGAAATGGGTCAAATCTTGTGGTAGGCACAAAAGTCATCCCCGCTTTTAACACCTTGTACTCAGATGTAGTGAGTATGTGAGAAGATAAGTTTATGATACAGTTACTGTCTGATTCACATGAACCCCAGTCAGTTACCCTATCGTTTGAATTACCTATTAATTGTAGGTGACTGTGCGTCCTCGAAGCTGGTATCGAGCTTCTCGACTCTCTAAAAAAGAGGGAGATTGTTGTGCTAAGTAGGAGGATGATGATGTAGAGGCTGAGCTCTGATATGAGCCCCCTATCCCTGTAGTGGCTCCTCCCTTTCTCTGCCATCTTTTAGACCGTCCTCCCCTCCTTCGTTGGTTAGAAAATCTCTCATAAGACCTAGCAGCCCCTCTTGAATTTGTCTCAGGGTCTGATGACTCCAAATCAGAGGAGGAAATATCAGTGTTTCCTACTCCCTGTGTATATAGATTTGGATATGCTTGTTTTTCTCTAAATTCCGCCAAATCTCTTACGAAACATTTATGTTTTCTTTCCTTCAGTGCCGCTTGGTATTTTTCTACGGCCACCCTTAAGTTTTCCTCCTTATTTGTGAAATCAGTCTCAGATTTAAATTTAGGCGCCCCCTCAATAAGTTCCTTCAATCTCTTAGAGGTTCTATCAAATGTGTGTTTCTCTTCCTCTAATAAAATTTGCATTAACCTGAGAGATGACGCTATGGATTCCTTCTCCCACTTTTCCAAAAGGGGCACCGATCTACTTCTGGGGGCAGGAGTCACTCTTATCCTAAGCCCTCGCGGTACAATGTTGTGTTTGATATAATTGTCCAATGATTGGACTTCCCAACCAGACTTGATATGCTCTTTATAAGCCTCCAACAATTCGGCAAACAGATTTCTCAAATTAGGACATGTACCATGACCAGACTGTTCCTCATGTTCGGAAAACACTTCCCTAGCCTCATCCAACCACTTGTTGGTGTTCAGTGGTCCCGAGAGAAAACCAGCCATAACACTCTTATAGCAGTAACAACTAACCAGCCAATTGTTTACAGGGGAGTAAATAGCTAAGTAAACCAAAAAAGACCAAAACCTACCCCTAAAATCATCAATCTTTATTAATAATTACGTATAATAACAACATATATTAAGTGAGATAAAAGTACATCCCTATAGGGATCCGCCAGGGATGGGAAAAAAATTCTTGTCTAAAGGTACCTGTTATGGAATTTTTGTTGTAATACCAAAAAAACACAAAACAGAAGAAATGAAAAAAACTTTTATTAAAGTAAAAAATAAAAAATTATCAAAAATGAAAAAATCAAAAATTGAAAAAAAGGCAAGACTTTCTTGAATACAATATACCTCTACTGGCCCTAATAGGCCCTGAAAACTGTTACCCTTCCTAACAGCGGAGGTTGGCACCCTGTAATGCGATATGGCGCCCCCGCTCCACGGCGGCTGTCCCTAATATCCCTGGGTTATCCCTAATAAACTAATAATCACAGACAAAAGACATACATACAGTATATGGATCAAATTAGATCCACAAAATTCAATAAATATACCTCTATGTGTTCCTCACAGTAAGCTGCCCACTAGAATATCTATGAAGACTAAATCGTATATGGTATACATCGTAAAATACAGCTTGATGCAATGATCTAATAAAGCACCTGCCAGCCCTCTCTATTATACGCTAAGCTGGCTATGAGTTGTCACTCTATTATTACAGGTACAAATGTATAAAGATATACCAATCCTAATTAAACTACCTGTATGGCGTAATTAATCCAAAGGTGTAACTGAAAAGAACCCATATAGTCTTAATAGGTTACAATATCTCTGCACGACTCCACGTTATCCAGAGGAACATATCTAAATAGGGTGCTTAATGTGTTAACCAAATGACACATAGTTTGTTCACATGTCGTAAATGCATAGCTCATAACCATCACTTAGCTCAATATTCCTGGGTATTCCCTTCAAGCTCATTATTCCTGGGTATTCCCTTCAAGCTGCCATGCAAATGCATCAGCTCACACACTGTCCCAACGCGTTTCTCCCCCGTTATCCAAGGGGGTTCATCAGGGGACCTTCAGATTAGCAGTTCTTAATAGGTCATGGAGCTATAGACAGACATAATAGTCCTGTCTGGCAAGAAGTCTGTGCCCAGCGCTTTATTATCCACTCTCTTTTATAGGGTTAGATACTATAGTCTCCATTAGTGTTGAGCATTCCGATACCGCAAGTATCGGGTATCGGCCGATACTTGCGGTATCGGAATTCCGATACCGAGATCCGATACTTTTGTGGTATCGGGAATCGGAATCGGAAGTTTCCAGTGTATGGTTCCCAGGGTCTGAAGGAGAGGAAACTCTCCTTCAGGCCCTGGGATCCATATGAATGTGTAAAATAAAGAATTAAAATAAAAAATATTGATATACTCACCTGTCCGGAGGCCCCTGGACATCACCGCTGGTAACCGGCAGCCTTCTTTGTTTAAAATGAGCGCGTTCAGCACCTTCCATGACGTCACGGCTTCTGATTGGTCGCGTGCCGCTCATGTGACCGCCACGCGACCAATCACAAGCCGCGACGTCATCCCTCAGGTCCTAAATTCCCTTCTAGGAATTTAGGACCTGAGGGATGACGTCACGGCTTCTGATTGGTCGCGTGGCGGTCACATGAGCGGCACGCGACCAATCAGAAGCCGTGACGTCATGGAAGGTGCTGAACGCGCTCATTTTAAGCAAAGAAGGCTGCCAGTTCACAGCGGTAAGGTCCAGGCCGCGTCGGAGAGGTGAGTATATCAATATTTTTTATTTTAATTCTTTATTTTACACATTAATATGGATCCCAGGGCCTGAAGGAGAGTTTCCTCTCCTTCAGACCCTGGGAACCATCAGGGATACCTTCCGATACTTGAGTCCCATTGATTTGTATTGGTATCGGGTATCGGTATCGGATCAGATCCAATACTTTGCCGGTATCAGCCGATACTTTCCGATACCGATACTTTCAAGTATCGGACGGTATCGCTCAACACTAGTCTCCACCCACCTTCATTAGACTGAGCGTCCCAGCACCACAGACTCCATTATGCACGTGTTGTGCTGTGTCCGGAAGTAACGCTGCCCATAATGATGATGTCACGCATAGTATGTGGAACGCATATGCGCTCCACCCTGTACGCAGTCGCAGAGTCATCCTCTGTTTCTAGGAGACAGACGCCATTTACTCACACATGACGTTTACTAAATGGACTGCGCAGGCGCGCGCACCCTCTCATATCTCCGTATGTTAACTATAGGCATCTGCTCCCAAGTTTGAACGGACACTAATGCCTAGTCCATGTGCTCAACCAGAAATGTAACCAAAACAGCACAAAATGCAAGCCAGAGTGGATATAAGTGCATTACCGCATAGTGGAAGCTTTTTTTTAAATCACATCTCAACTCATAAATATTTATGCCTGCATGTTAGCCTATTATCAATCAAATCCACTCCCACTCCATGGATGTACAAATTCAGGGGTAATCCTACCACCTGAAGATGATAATAACCTTTTAATAGGTATCTGGCTATATTGTTTTCTCGCATGGGGAATATTTACACACCGTCATCGTTAAATAAAGCTAGAGAAAGTCAACTGTTCATTTAGTCCTTTAGGATGGACCGTGTCCAGCCAAAAAATCCACCTAGTCTCTCTTTGTAGGATTTTTTTGTCCCAGTCTCCATGACGAACTGAAGGCTCCACTACTTCAATTACCCTAAAGGAGACAGACCCCAGATCGCCCCCATGATGCATATTCACATGGCGCGCCAGTGGTGTATCTCTCTTATTTCGTATATCACTCAGATGTTCACCAATGCGTACTTTAAATTGCCTCTTAGTTTTGCCTATATAATTCAATGGGCAACTACACGTGCATAAGTAAATGACTCCAACCATCTTACAGTTTGCAAAATGTTTGTTGTTATATGTTCTGTTCGTAACTGTGCTCGTAAATGTATTAGATGGCGTTACAAACCGGCAATAGCTACAGTGCCCACATCTGAAGGTTCCTTTTGACCTATTATCCAGCCACGTACCCTCTTTTTTAGGGGGGGCATAGTGGCTATTAACAAGCTGGTCTTTAATAGATTTCCCTCTTCTATAGGTCACCGACGGTCTAGGTGTGATCCATTTTGCAATGTCAGAGTCACTTCTCAGCACATTCCAGTGTTTTCTGAGTATATGCATAACCTTGGGGTTTTGGTCGTCAAACGTACCTATTAGTCTTGTGAGATTCTCTGAATCCTGTACTTTTTTCGTCGTCAAGAGAGACGTCCTTTCAGTCCTGAGTGCATTATGATATGCTCTTTTAATTACTGGCCCTGGGTAGCCACGGTCTCTAAATCTATCAGTGAGGTCTCTCGCCTTAACACAGAAATCAGCTGTACCCGAACAGTTCCTTCTCAGACGAAGGAACTGGCCCTTTGGGATACCTTGTTTTTAGGGAACAGGATGGTAGCTCTCCCACCTCAACAGACTGTTAGTAGCCATGGGTTTACGGAAAATCGATGTTTTGAGCGAACCATCTAATTGTATAGAGATGAAATCATCAAGGAAGGCGATTTTATTGTCCCCTACCTCATATGTAAATTTGAGACCCAGACCATTCTCATTTAGATGACCAACAAATGTTGCAAAGTCATCTTTACTCCCCGTCCACAGGACGAGGATGTCATCAATATAACGGCCCCAAAATTGAATATTAGGGCCCCAGATGACATCCCCGTCCTTGAACACCACGGTAATCTCCCACCAGCCCAGGAGCAAATTGGCATATGTGGGTGGACAAGGGCTACCCATAGCCGTGCCCCGGAGCTGGTGGTAGTACCTCCCTCCAAAAAGGAAAAAGTTATGTCTAAGGACAAACTGAAGTAAGTCCAATATAAACTCATTGTGTGGAGTTAAGTGGCTGCCTCTGGTACTCAGATAATATCTGGCTGCCATTATGCCCTGTTCATGAGGTATACTGGAATATAAGGCTTCCTGTTGTGAACTCTGTTTCCGGGCTCCCTCCTGTGGTCGTGAGTGGTACTGTGTGAGTTCTCTCTTTGGGCTCCCCCTGGTGGCTCTTTTTGTTATTCTGCAGGTTTCTGGCTGGGATCAGCTGTCTCGTCATCTGCTAGTCAGGTTTCCTATTTAATTCACCTGGTCCTTCATTCCTTGCCTGTTGTCGTTGTATTCAGTGCTATTCTGATTCCTCCTGTCTACATCCGTTATCAGTCTCTCCAAGAGAAGCTAAGTTCTGTTTGCTTATTCTTGCTCATCTGTGTTCAATATGTTTCCTAGAATATTATGAGTTTTGTCCAGCTTGCTAATATGTGATATCTCTGCTTGCTGGTAGCTCTGGGGTGCTGAGTTGCTCCCCCCACATCGTTAGTTGGTGTGGGGGTTCTCGCATTCTCTGCGTGGATATTTTTGTATAGGGTTTTTTACTGACCGCACAGATCCCTTGCTATTTTCTGCTATCTAGTGTTAGCGGGCCTCATTTGCTTAACCTGTTTCATCTCTGCGTTTGTCTTTTCCTCTTAACTCACCGTTATTATTTGTGTGGGGCTTCCTATATCTTTGGGGTTATTTCTCTGAGGCAAGTGAGGTCTTACTTTCTCTTTAGGGGTAGTCAGTTTCTCAGGCCGTGAAAAGACGTCTAGGATTTCAGGAAACGTTCCACGGCTACCTATAGTGTGTGCGGTTAGGATCAGGTTTGCGGTCAGTCCAGTTACCACATCCCCAGAGCTCGTCCTATTATCTCTGACTTAGCTGGTTAGATTTGTGATCCTAAGCCACTGAGGATCATACCAGCTTCCACATCAATTGACGCCAGGATAGTGCCTGGTTCTACACTGATGCCATCCAGTTTTTTAAGAAGATCCGTGGTGTCCCTAAGGTATGATGGGAGGGCCGTTACAAAATTTCTCAAGACTTGATCAAGATACACACTACTGTTCTGACATAATGCATCTATGCCAGACACTATAGGCCTCCCTTTCAAAGGAGGGTAACCTTTGTGTATCTTGGGGTTTGCGTAAAATGTCGCAATCAGTGGATACTTTGGCAAGAGAAAGTCCATTTCATTTGCCGAAATGAGACACTTCTGTTTGGCTGCAAACACAATCTTTTTTAGAGCCAGCAGGTATTCAGGACTGGGATCACGTGCTAAAATCTCATAGGTTGTCCTATCAGACAGTAACTCTATACACATATCTCGATATTGTTCACTGTTCATCACTACAGTATTGCCCCCCTTGTCAGAAGGTTTAATCACAAGGGACGCATTCTCTTTTAGGTTCTGTATTGCCAACATGTCATCATATGTCAAGTTTGGGGGTATTCTGTTCTCTTTAGTTTTAATTTTCTTAATGTCATCAACCACAAGTTTTAGAAATATATCAATACTACTGCTTTCTCCAAGGTGTATGGCAGGGATGATGTGTGACCGGTAAATAACAGAGGACTCAGGGTTGCAGTCTTTACCTGGTTTACTGTTAGTAGCAGGCCACAGTCCAGGGTACCGGCAACAGGTACAGAAGGAGCCCAGGCAGCCCGGAAACAAGTGGAAATCTGTTATGATCTGGTGACCTTGGAGCCGCATGAAACTTTCTCTGGAGTCGGTGGAACCTGTACTGACCGCAATCCTGAACTAACACCGCAACTAGAAGTAGCCGTGGGGTGTGCCTAACATACCCTAGACACCTCGACACAGCCAGAGGACTAAATACCCCTATAGATGGAAATAGGAATGCTACCTTGCCTCAGAGCAGACCCCCAAAGGATAGGCAGCCCCCCACGAATAATGACTGTGAGTAGGAGAAGAATAGACACACGCAGGTAGAAAACAGGATTTAGCAAAAGAGGCCACTCTAGCTAAATAGGAAAGGATAGGACAGATTACTAGGCGGTCAGTATTAAAACCCTTCCAAAAATATCCACAGCAGATAATACAAAAAGTTCCACAATCTAACTAAAGACATGGAACGTATATCTGCCACTCCAGAGAATCCAACAAGACTGAGAAAATACTGACACAATCTAAGCTGGACAAGAAAACACAAAGAATAGCACTGAATTGTGAAGCACACAACATGTGTGCCACAGGAAAAAAAAACAGACACTTATCTTTGCTGATTTGGCAGAAAGGCAGGAGGAACCAGGCAGAGGTCCTACACCTCCCAACAACAATTGACAACTGGCAAGGACTAATGAATCCTGCACGCCTAAATACCCCAGTCAGAACTGCAATCAGCAGATACACCTGACCAGGACTGTAACTCAGGGGCAACTGCATTACCACCTACAACCACCGGAGGGAGCCCAAAAGCAGAATTCACAACAGTACCCCCCCCTTGAGGAGGGGTCACCGAACCCTCACCAGAGCCCCCAGGCCAATCAGGACGAGCCAGATGAAAAGCATGAACCAAATCAGCAGCATGGACATCAGAAGCAAAAACCCAAGAATTATCCTCCTGGCCATAACCCTTCCATTTAACAAGTTACTGAAGCCTCCGCCTCGAAAAACGAGAATCCAAAATCTTCTCAACCACATACTCCAAGTCCCCATCAACCAAAACAGGGGCCGGAGGATCAACAGAGGGAACAACGGGCACCACATATTTCCGCAATAAAGATCTATGGAAGACATTATGGATAGCAAAAGAGGCCGGAAGCGCCAATCGAAAAGACACCGGATTAATAATCTCAGAAATCCTATAAGGACAAATAAACGGAGGCTTAAACTTAGGGGAAGAGACCTTCATAGGAACATGACAGGAAGACAACCAAACCAAATCCCCAACCCGAAGCCGGGAACCAACACACCGACGACGGTTAGCAAAACGTTGAGCCTCCTCCTGAGACAACACCAAAATGTCCACCACATGAGCCCAAATCTGCTGCAACCTGTCAACAACAGAATCCACACCAGGACAGTCAGAAGGCTCAACCTGCCCAGAAGAAAAACGAGGATGAAAACCAAAATTACAAAAAAAAGGCGAAACCAAAGTAGCCGAACTAGCCTGATTATTAAGGGCAAACTCGGCCAATGGCAAAAAGGCCACCCAATCATCCTGATCGGCAGACACAAAGCATCTCAAATAAGTCTCCAAAGTCTGATTAGTTAGCTCAGTCTGGCCATTTGTCTGAGGATGAAATGCAGAAGAAAAAGACAAATCAATGCCCAGCCTAGCACAAAAGGCCCGCCAAAACCTAGAAACAAACTGGGAACCTCTGTCGGACACAATATTCTCCGGAATACCATGCAAACGAACCACTTGCTGAAAAAACAACGGAACCAACTCTGAAGAGGAAGGCAATTTAGGCAAAGGCACCAAATGAACCATCTTAGAAAACCGGTCACAAACAACCCAGATAACCGACATCCTCTGGGAAACCGGAAGATCAGAAATAAAATCCATAGAAATATGCGTCCAGTGCCTCTCAGGGACCGGCAATGGCAAAAGTAACCCACTAGCACGGGAACAACAAGGCTTGGCCCGCGCACAAGTCCCACAGGACTGCACAAAACAACGCACATCACGTGACAATGAAGGCCACCAAAAGGACCTACCAACCAAATCTCTGGTACCAAAAATACCAGGATGACCAGCCAACACAGAACAGTGAACCTCAGAAATCACTCTACTAGTCCATCTGTCAGGAACAAACAATTTCCCCACAGGACAACGGTCAGGTCTATTAGCTTGAAATTCATGAAAAACCCGCTGTAAATCAGGGGAAATAGCAGAAAGGACCACCCCTTCTTTCAGAATGCCGACCGGTTCAAGGACCTCAGGAGAATCAGGCAAAAAAACTCCTAGAAAGGGCATCAGCCTTAATATTCTTAGAACCCGGAAGATACGAAACCACAAAATCAAAACGGGAAAAAAACAAGGACCATCGAGCCTGTCTAGGACTCAGCCATTTGGCAGACTCGAGGTAAATCAAATTCTTATGATCGGTCAGGACCACAATACGGTGCTTAGCTCCCTCAAGCCAATGTCGCCAGTCCTCAAACGCCCACTTCATAGCCAACAACTCCCGATTGCCGACATCATAATTGCGTTCAGCAGGCGAAAACTTGCGGGAGAAGAAGGCACACGGTTTCATCAAAGAACCAACAGAATCCCTCTGAGACAAAACGGCCCCTGCCCCAATCTCAGAAGCATCAATCTCAACCTGAAACGGAAGAGAAACATCTGGTTGGCGCAACGCCGGAGCAGAACTAAATCGGCGTTTAAGCTCCTGAAAGGCAGAGACAGCCGCAGAGGACCAATTCGCCACATCAGCGCCTTTTTTCGTCAAATCAGTCAAGGGTTTACCATGCTGGAGAAGTTAGCAATGAAACGGCGATAAAAATTTGGAAAACCCAAAAATTTCTGAAGGCTCTTCACGGATGTGGGTTGAATCCGATTATGAATGGCCTGAACCTTAACCGGATCCATCTCCATAGATGATGGAGAAAAAATAAAGCCCAAAAAAGAAACCTTCTGCACCCCAAAGAGACACTTAGACCCCTTCACAAACAAAGCATTGTCACAAAGGATCTGAAATACCATCCTGACCTGTTCCACATGAGACTTCCAATCATCGGACAAAATCAAAATATCGTCCAAATATACAATTAAGAATTTATCAATATAAGTCCGGAAGATATCATGCATGAAGGATTGAAAAACAGATGGAGCGTTAGTGAGCCCGAATGGCATCACAAGGTATTCAAAATGGCCTTCGGGCGTATTAAACGCAGTTTTCCATTCATCACCCTGTTTAATACGAACAAGGTTATATGCCCCCCGAAGGTCAATCTTCGTAAACCAACTAGCCCCCTTAATCCTAGCAAACAAATCGGAAAGCAAAGGTAAAGGGTATTGAAACTTGACCGTGATCTTATTCAAGAGGCGATAATCAATACAAGGTCTCAAGGAGCCATCCTTCTTAGCAACAAAAAAAAACCTGCTCCCAACGGTGAAGAAGATGGCCGAGTATGCCCTTTCTCCAAAGACTCCTTAACATAACTCCGCATGGCGGTATGTTCAGGCACAGACAGGTTGAAAAGTCGGCCCTTAGGAAACTTACTGCCTGGAATCAAGTCAATAGCACAATCACAGTCCCTGTGCGGTGGAAGGGAACTGGACTTGGGCTCATCGAATACATCCTGAAAATCAGACAAAAACTCTGGAATTTCAGAAGAGGAAGAAGAGGAGATTGACATCAAAGGAACATCATTATGAACCCCCTGACAACCCCAACTAGTCACAGACATAGATTTCCAATCCAACACAGGATTATGTACCTGCAACCACGGGAAACCCAGCACGATAACATCATGCAAATTATGCAACACGAGAAATCGACAATCTTCCTGATGGGCTGGCGCCATGTGCATGGTCACCTGTGTCCAAAACTGGGGCTTATTTTTAGCCAAAGGTGTAGCATCAATCCCCCTTAAAGGAATAGGGTTCTGCAAAGGTTGCAAGGGAAAACCACAACGCCTGGCAAACTCAAAATCCATTAAGTTCAAGGCGGCGCCTGAATCCACAAACGCCATGACAGAAAATGATGACAATGAGCAGATCAAGGACACCGATAGCAGAAATTTAGGTTGTACAGTACTGATAGTAAATGAACTAGCGATCCTTTTTGTCCGCTTAGGGCAGACTGAAATGACATGAGAAGCGTCGCCACAATGACTTTGCTCTATGGACGACGCCACAGCGTGCACAGTTTGACGCTCCCGCAAGCGCCGATCAATCTGAATGGCCAGAGACATAGAATCACTCAGACCGGAAGGCGTGGGAAACCCCACCATAACATCTTTAACGGATTCAGAAAGACCCTTTCTGAAAACTGCCACCAAAGCATCATCATTCCATTTAGTCAACACAGACCACTTTCTAAATTTCTGACAAAACAATTCTGCCGCCTCGACCCTGAGACAGGGCCAACAAGGTTTTCTCCGCTTGATCCACAGAATTCGGTTCATCATATAGTAATCCTAAAGCCTGAAAAAAGGAATCTACATTAAGCAAGGCCGGATTCCCAGATTCCTGGGAAAATGCCCAATCCTGTGGATCACCACGCAGCAGGGAGATGACAATTTTAACCTGCTGAATGGAATCACCGGAGGATCGCGGTCTCAGAGCAAAAAACAGTTTACAATTGTTTTTAAAACCCAAACATTTGGACCTATCACCAAAAAACAAATCAGGAGTAGGAATCTTCGGCTCTAAAGCAGGAGTCTGAACAATATAATCAGAAATACCCTGTACCCTAGCAGCAAGCTGGTCTACACGAGAAGATAATTCCTGAACATCCATGCTGGCACAAGACTCCTCAGCCACCCATAAATAAAGAGGGAAAAAAAGACAAAACAGACTGCAGAAAAAAAAATGTCTCAACACCTTTCTTCCCTTCTTCTGAGATGCATTTAACTCATTATGGGCCAGTTGTACTGTTATGATCTGGTGACCTTGGAGCCGCATGAAACTTTCTCTGGAGTCGGTGGAACCTGTACTGACCGCAATCCTGAACTAACACCGCAACTAGAAGTAGCCGTGGGGTGTGCCTAACATACCCTAGACACCTCGACACAGCCGGAGGACTAAATACCCCTATAGATGGAAATAGGAATGCTACCTTGCCTCAGAGCAGACCCCCAAAGGATAGGCAGCCCCCCACGAATAATGACTGTGAGTAGAAGAATAGACACATGCAGGTAGAAAACAGGATTTAGCAAAAGAGGCCACTCTAGCTAAATAGGAAAGGATAGGACAGATTACTAGGCGGTCAGTATTAAAACCATTCCAAAAATATCAATAGCAGATAATACAAAAAGTTCCACAATCTAACTAAAGACATGGAACGTATATCTGCCACTCCAGAGAATCCAACAAGACTGAGAAAATACTGACACAATCTAAGCTGGACAAGAAAACACAAAGAATAGCACTGAATTGTGAAGCACACAACATGTGTGCCACAGGAGAAAAAAAAACCAGACACTTATCTTTGCTGATTTGGCAGAAAGGCAGGAGGAACCAGGCAGAGGTCCTACACCTCCCAACAACAATTGACAACTGGCAAGGACTAATGAATCCTGCACGCCTAAATACCCCAGTCAGAACTGCAATCAGCAGATACACCTGACCAGGACTGCAACTCAGGGGCAACTGCATTACCACCTACAACCACCGGAGGGAGCCCAAAAGCAGAATTCACAACAGAAATCCCCTTGGCAGGTCAGGTTGGGAGCCTTCCACTTTGCGCTCACTATTAGTCCCTTGCTACCTGAAGTGTCTTCACAAGGTCCTCGTTCTTCCCTGTCCTGGCACAGTACCTGTATGGAAGGCAGCTTGAGCCGTTCCTTCTGGGGTCTCGGCACGGTGACTCCAGGCTCCAGAATGCGGCTGTACCACAAGTGTTGTATGGGCAGTTTACATATAGTCCTATGCCCTCCGGTTCTGTCGCGTGACTTATAGTCTCCCACGACCTCGGGCTCCCGGTACCCGGTTTCTGCACTCTGTCTCACAGGAGGCCCACTCGCAGCCTCCCTGAGCTCCTAATCTCTCCTCTGCTCCTTTCCCTTCACTGTCTGCTCCAGACTAAACTAACTCCTCCTCCAGACCAGGATGGATATCAGGGAAGTTCCCTCAAAACAGGGTTTTGAGCTCCCTGCTCTGGCCTGGAGTTAGAATGTGTTGTGTGTACAGCTTACCTGCCAACGGAATCCCTCTTGTCTCCAGGCATAGCACAACCTTCCCCGAGAGGAAGGCATCACTACTGTGGTACCCGACTCCTGGGGTGCCACAAATACATAATGGTCTGGCAGGCGATGCATGACTGTCTACAGGCAGGGACAGTTGCAGCGACAGCAGCCACACAGAATGGAATATGATGGCAAAGGCAAAGATGTCCAGCTGTATAAGGCCAGCATTTGCATCCATGACAGCGGCAGTGCAGCATAGCTATAAAACACAGTGAGTTTGCAGAAGATGTGTTGCTGTCTACCAGCAGTGGTAGCGACAGCAGCTCCACAGTATAAAATTTGATGGGAAAGGCAAGGAGGTGACCAGGTGTGTAGGACCAGCACTGGCAGCCCCAGCAGTAGCACCGTATATTTATAACATTATGGACAGTCAGGCGATGCCTGGTTGTGTTGGGGCTTCGGCACTGGCAGCAGCAGAACACTATAGACCGCAATGGACAGGAAGGTGAGTCCCAGCTGTGTTCGGGCTTCTGCACTGCACTAGTGGTAGTGCAGCGCCCCAGAGTCCTGGTCGTTGCAGTACTGTGGCTCCGCCGCTAAGGGGGGCTATGGTACGTCTGATGGCACTGAAGGAGTTCATCTGACCAGGTATCACAGACACCAATACATTTCACAGTCTGGCCTCCAGGGGGAGCTAAGGGTTCTATTTATTAGGCCACTCCTCACAATCTGGTAAAACTGGGGGTTAGGCAGGAAGTTAGAAGAGAAAGCTGACTGGGTTGGAACCAGGCTACACCTTGTGGCAGAGGGTGTTGCAGGGAGAGACTCAGAGGGGTCCCTGTCAGGGGTGGGATCCTGACAGAGGCCTAGCAAACAGAGAAGAACGTTACGGGACCGCGCCTGCACGATATAGCGGCGGTACCCCAAGAAAGGACAAGAAGCGAGGTATATTGTGCTGAGTGAGAAACGAGATCAACGCAACAAGGAGAATACCAGTAGGAGTCGTGCTGTAAGACGAGGCAACATCCTATTGAGGCGCATAACCGGTGGCCGGAACGCCGAGGAAGTATAGAGCTCCAAGCCAAACTTCAAACCTACGGCAGGACAGTCAGTTACAGGTGGGCTGTCTCACCCAGACCCAGGAAGACACAGGGGGGTAACAACAGGAGTGGGGCGACGCTGGAGTCCCGGAAGAGCTCCGAGCCTCCCCGTCATACGGGTGCGTCCTAACCGTAAGATCAGGGGGACGTAGAGGGAGAACATCAGAATCGAGTTGTGAGGGAACACGAGAAACAGACACAACAGTTGTGGGGACTATCCCGTAAGCACAGCAGGGGAGGACCACAACACACAAGCGCAGGAAGGTAGGCACAGATTTCCACCTGCAAAGGGAATTCTGGAGGTGCCATCGGACCGGCCGGACTTGCGCAGCTCGGGTTAACCGTATTCCGGATTGAGGACTCAGAAGCCTTCAGTAAAGAGGTAAAGAGACTGCAACCTGGTGTCCTCGTTATTTACTGCACCGCACTACCACCACCATTCACTCTCTTTCATTGAGCGCCCCTCAGCAGGGTCACGGACCGGGTCTAGCCACCGTGACAACCCCAGAGCAGAGACTCAGAGGCCCGGTACCGGGTACCCCTCGGCCCTGCGGCAGTGGGGGCGCTGCAATTTTGGCGTCACGAACAGGATCTACTTAAGCCTGAAGAATCAGGTCATGTGTGCCTTGGAACTGTGATTTATTATACTTGGACTGTGACTTATTGCAAAGACTGTGCCTTGCCATTTACCGCCAAAAACCACCGCCATTACAGCGCTGAGGAGAGCGCAGGAGAAGAAGAGGGGCGTGGAAGTGGGCGTAAACAGGCTGGAGAGCGCGAAAGACAATGGCCGCCCAGTCTAAATATTTCTGCACCGTGAGGACGTGTCCGTCAGAAGCCGAGATCCGCTTCCTGATTCTCAATGGTGGGCGGAGACAGAGAAAACGAAACCGCCCACGAAGGAGAGAGCGGGAAAAGGATCAGGAAGCGACCCACGTGGAGGACGCCATGGCCAGTAGCTCAGAACCCGAATGTGGGGTGGAAGTAGAAGACTCCCCCAACTACCCGGACGAGCACCGCAGCCAATTCTCCACGGACAGCGCTGATCTCTTGCAGGCTGAGATGGGAGACTTGATCCACCAGCTCCTTCAGCTGAACGTGAAGGCCCAGGCCCCGCACCAGGTAGCGCCGGAAAGAAGTTCTCTGGCCTCGGATCTTGCACCACTAACGGAGTTGCTGCTGAGGCCCTCGCCGACACCGCCAGCGGAGCCCGCCGCAGAGGAAGAGCCTGCATTGACCGGTGAGTCCGCCGACCCCGTCCCGCTGGCAGAGGGCTTGTTAGTAGGCCCCGTTGCAGCACCCCCTCTCCCTGGGACCCATAGACTCCAACGCCTGTTACCATGGGAGGAGGCCACGGGCATGGAACACTTCCTGAAAGCCCCGATTACGCCAACTACCCTGCTGTGTGAGACCCATGCGGAACGCACGGTCTGCTGCTGGGTGAACCCAGGATCCAACCTCATGGGGTTCCCCGGGGTGAAGACACGAGAAGGGGAGATGGTGCAGGCCCTGAGCTGGGAGGAGTACCAGACCCAGCTGGAACAGCAGTGGGAGGAAAAGGAAAAGGCGTACCAGGCCGGGCTGGAGGCCCATCATCAGAAAGACCTGACGGTCAAGGACCGGGCCCGCAAGGACCCCGCCGCTCACCAGGCCCCGCGCAGGCAGGGCACCATCACCACCTTTAAGCTCCGCGGAGGCTGGGGCTTCATAAAAGAGCTGGGCCTGTATGTGGAGGTGTTTGTCAACCGAAGGGACGTGGAGTCGCATCTCAGAGAGGGCCACCCAGACCGGGATCTCTACCCGGGGGACGAAGTTAGTTACACCAGGCACTTTGGGGAAAAGGGGTGGTTTGCCTTGAATGTCCGCAAGAGGCAGAACCCTGTGACACCCCCGATTAAGGTGCCAGTGAAGCTGACCCCTGTAGCAACGGTGCCCCCTTGTGGCCAACCCATGGTCATCACCAGGACCACCGAGGTCACTCCAACGTGCACTATGGTCAAGACCACGACATGCAGCATCGTCACCTCAACCACCCTCGTGGCCAAGGAGGCACCTCTTTAGGTGGGTGGTGCTCCTGCTGCTCCAGAACTGAAGACAGTGGGTACGCAGACCCCCAGATGGGACAACACTCCCCCTTATGCAGTACCAGGCGGTGGGCAATATCCACAGGGGTTGCCTCCGCCGCTGCTGCCTCCTGAGTGGTTCCAGTAAATATTCTAACACTCTGCAAATGTAAATAGTTCACTGTTTCTACTGTTTTGCTGCTAAAACCCGTTTAGGGTTATTCTTAAAGGGATCCCTTTGTTGACCCGGGATCCCTATTGTTTTTGTTCATTTTCTACTTTTGCTCAGTTATCAAAGAGACTGCCGAATCATGGACGGTGAATGATTCAAAAACTGATGTTGTAAATAGTTTGCACCTTCTTAAAGGTGCTCTCTACTGGTTTTATAAAAGAAAGGACTCTTTGCGAAGAAACTGTTCCTGGAAGCAGTACTGGAGTCCTTGCCGCATACAGACTTGCAGCTTGAGAAGTTGCACTACCTCATAGAGACTTGGTCCCCTTTTAAAGGGGATGTTCCTTGATAGCACTTAAGGAATGATGATACTCTAAAAGGAAAAGTAATAATGCTGATATGTGAAAGTTAAATGTAGCTAACTAGTTGATTGTAAGAAATGTTTAATGATGTTGATAGAAGAACGAGGACAGGAAGTGAACCCGTACGGGGTTAGTTAGTGAGTCCTCCTAGGAGCCATACAGAGATGGCTCAGTGATCTTGAACTGAAAGAAAAATGATATGTTCTATACTGTGTATAGTAGTGGAAGGACAGTAGGCCTGGGCGGAAAGGGGCGGTCCTGTACAGAAAGGAGAGGCAGTAGGTCTGGAGCAGTTAGGACAGGCGGTCCTGCAGACGTAAAGTAGGAGAATGCAAAAACGTTGAGTAGCCTTATAATGTGTTATAAGAAGGTCTTTAGTGGATTCAGCGAGTACGTCCTTAAAGGCAAAGTTAAATTATTGTTCAAAGATTCTGCACTTAGTAGAATACCCGGTTGGGTAAGAAAAGTATTTATAGTATGTTATTTAAAGTATTTAACCATGTTTGTACCGTTCAAGTGTCCTCACCTCCCATAAAGGGAAGCTCTGTTAAAAAAAGTTTACTTGTACTTGCATTTTCAAAATTGTATGTCTTTTTGCTGACATGTATTGTTGTTTTCTTCCCAGTCCAGGAGTACTGGATTTAACCGGGGGGGAGTGCAGCGCCCCAGAGTCCTGGTCGTTGCAGTACTGTGGCTCCGCCGCTAAGGGGGGCTATGGTACGTCTGATGGCACTGAAGGAGTTCATCTGACCAGGTATCACAGACACCAATACATTTCACAGTCTGGCCTCCAGGGGGAGCTAAGGGTTCTATTTATTAGGCCACTCCTCACAATCTGGTAAAACTGGGGGTTAGGCAGGAAGTTAGAAGAGAAAGCTGACTGGGTTGGAACCAGGCAACACCTTGTGGCAGAGGGTGTTGCAGGGAGAGACTCAGAGGGGTCCCTGTCAGGGGTGGGATCCTGACAGAGGCCTAGCAAACAGAGAAGAACGTTACGGGACCGCGCCTGCACGATATAGCGGCGGTACCCCAAGAAAGGACAAGAAGCGAGGTATATTGTGCTGAGTGAGAAACGAGATCAACGCAACAAGGAGAATACCAGTAGGAGTCGTGCTGTAAGACGAGGCAACATCCTATTGAGGCGCATAACCAGTGGCCGGAACGCCGAGGAAGTATAGAGCTCCAAGCCAAACTTCAAACCTACGGCAGGACAGTCAGTTACAGGCGGGCTGTCTCACCCAGACCCAGGAAGACACAGGGGGGTAACAACAGGAGTGGGGCGACGCTGGAGTCCCGGAAGAGCTCCGAGCCTCCCCGTCATACGGGTGCGTCCTAACCGTAAGATCAGGGGGACGTAGAGGGAGAACATCAGAATCGAGTTGTGAGGGAACACGAGAAACAGACACAACAGTTGTGGGGACTATCCCGTAAGCACAGCAGGGGAGGACCACAACACACAAGCGCAGGAAGGTAGGCACAGATTTCCACCTGCAAAGGGAATTCTGGAGGTGCCATCGGACCGGCCGGACTTGCGCAGCTCGGTTAACCGTATTCCGGATTGAGGACTCAGAAGCCTTCAGTAAAGAGGTAAAGAGACTGCAACCTGGTGTCCTCGTTATTTACTGCACCGCACTACCACCACCATTCACTCCCTTTCATTGAGCGCCCCTCAGCAGGGTCACGGACCGGGTCTAGCCACCGTGACAACCCCAGAGCAGAGACTCAGAGGCCCGGTACCGGGTACCCCTCGGCCCTGCGGCAGTGGGGGCGCTGCAGTAGCACAATAGTATAGAACATATTGGAGAGGCAGACAATTGCTATGGCCTTCTCCATTTGTGTAAAATAGACGCAGACATTTTTTTTGCAGATTCATATCAAATTACAACCTGTTTGAGTTCACCGGGTGAAGCGAATTTCCTAAAATTCTGCACAAATTCAATTTAGATTGAATCGATTCGCTCATCTCTAAAATATGCAAAAGAAGAATCTGAAAACGTATCACACAAAAAGGAGATTAAATTGTAGGTGTATATGTGAAAAATGTATGTTAATTTGGATGCATTCAAGTCTATCTGTGAAAATAGCAAAGGCAGTAAGGAAATGAGAAAATGTAGAATTTGGTCAGATAACATCTGAGGCTAGTATAGCAGAGAATATGTGACTGGACTGGCGCATTAGAGGATCCTTCAATGGGCCCGGGCTCTGACCCAAATATGAGGTTTTCATATAACATTGCCTTAAAAGTCTAGATGAAAACAATCATTTGAGGTGACTTTTGGAGTCATTTTCCACTAGGGTCAATTTCTGATGGCATAATTCACATAGAATCTCTCATAGGTTATTGATGAACTGCATAGATAACAACCGAGACCACAATGGCCGTCTGTATGGATGAATTTTGGGCCCTAAGCATCATTTGCTATGGTGGACTCATGGAACTTCAGTGATAATCCCGCTTCTAAAGGTCCACCACCACCATCACCATCACCGACACCGCCGATGCAGTGACAGCATTACTATTAAGACTCTATTCACCAAGCTTTAAAAGGCCCAATTTGTGCTCTCTGGCACTAGAAGTTACATTTACTCTCCAGTAAGTAGAAGGAAATGCCCTTTGCGGAACTTATATGGTCTTTATTACGCTGTCCTTACATCTACATCTGTATACAGCATTGTATGTTTCAGTTTTGCACCAGGACCTGGGAGCTTCTCACTATGGCTCCAAGAAATACCCAGCTATAGGACCAAATGTGGTTTCCATGGTGATTCTCAGAAAAAAAATCCAAATCACCTTCCAATTACTTTCACATTTTCAGCATAAATTAAAGCTAATATATAGAGGATAGGGTTCAGTCAATAAAAAAAAAACCAATCTGGCACAGAATAAATGCACATTAAAAGTTGAAGGACGGTCATTAAAATGTAGTTGTATACTCGCTCCATTTATGTCTGAGGATAAATCCTCTGATTTTTTTCCATCCCTTCCCTGGAGTATTTTGCATTAAAATGCTAAGGCATCTACCTACATTCCTCTGAACAGATGTGAAGCCATTAAGCTCACTTTACTTCTTGGCAAGAAGGGACAAGCACAGCCATGCGTCACTAAGTCCAGGAGGAATGGACAGTCCTACAGGCCGGGATCTTGGGCTACCTTCTAGAGTTGGCCTTCGGCATTATTTCCAAGGAGGGCAAATAGGACAACCACCACCTTGGGGACCTCCAAAATGTAGAATTCATTTTATCATTCAAAACAGTGTATTATGGAAGACAACCCAACCAGCCCATCTCCCAGTACCCCAGACATACCGCCTATACTGCGCCGGGGACAGTTGACAACCAACCAGCTATTTTTCTGCAGTGGCAGCTACAGGGGAACATTCAGATGAACCATGTAATACATGGATGATGCCAGATGGTCTTACAAGCCATACCTCCCTTCTGGATTATATAGGATGGTCCCTATTAGATGGGATATGGCGCATTGCTTCTAGAGAGAATAACTCTGTTCATTAGGCAAGACATTGCATAGGGCACATGGAGTTCTAGACGGATCCATACATTACAGTTATCAATTATCTGCACTAACATTTGAGGAGAAAAAGATGCATATAGAGAAATGGCCCATCTTCTCCTTTTCACTAGAGTTCCCTTAAATTCCCATAAAGAGGCTATCCATTATTACAAAACCATAACCGCTTTCTTCCAAACAGTTCCACAATTATCCGCAGGCTCTATGTTGTCAACTCGGCCCCATTTACTTTAATGAAATAAATGTGCATGTGTTGTGCTTTTTTTCTAAGAAAAAAGCCCTGTTTTTCTAAAAAATAATTAAAGAGGACCTGTCACACGCTCAAAAAAATGGAGCTGCATACCCTGTATAAATCTCTGAGCTCCCCTAATTCTGCCACCCTTTTCCTTTTTGCTCTACGTCGCTCCAATACAGATATATTTACATTTATTTGTTTGTGAACGCTGTATGTGAAATCTTTGCTTACTGTCCAACTAAGCGTTTCTTCACAGTCTTTTCTGGCGCACGTGCTTTCACCCCTCTCTTCCAGACTCTGCCAATCACAGTCCCAAAGGATCTGAAACTGCAAAATCACCTATTGAGCTGTGATTGACCAGAGTCTTGGAGGGAAGGGTGAAAGTGCATGATCTCAGAGAAGACTGTGAAAAAACACCCAGTTGAACTGTAGGAAGAGATTTCACATACTGTGCTTCAGAAGCAACTAATGTGAATATCTCTGCAATAGGGCAGCACAGCGTACAATGGAAAAGAACAGCAGAATCAGGGGAGCTCAGTGATTTTTACAATGTGTCTGACTATTTTGTTTTTCACTAGTAACAAGTCCTCTACGTTACATTATTACAAATCAGAATCAGAGAACATAAAAAATAACTGTAATCAATGACCACAAAATGAAGCCGGCACTGAAGAAAACCTGCACACGTGTGCTCTTGAGTACTGTTTATATTCGCTTATCTCGGGAATTCTGATCCTTGAGAAGAGAAAAAACTTTGTTAAACTCGTCTTTTTTTTGTTAAATTCTTAAGTACCATAAATAACAGTAAAATGTACATTTTTCTCAGACTTACAAAATGCTAAAATAATAATTAAGAGTTTCTATCATCTTAACATACTATGATGTAGTGATGAAGTAGTAGTTATCTATCTCTATCATTCTGAAGGTTAGCTCATGAGTAAGTTTGGTGGTAAGCTGCATATGCAGAAGAGAGGGGTCCTGGTACTGACCTTGACTTTATCTGTGTAACACAAATGTGCTTGATTCATTTTAACTTACCTGAGAGAGCCCTAGACTCATCTCAGGTAAGTTAAAAAGAATCTAACACCATGTTTTTATTACCTCAGCATGACATATTGGCAGAGACTGGGATTTCAGTGATGTGTCACTTACTTGGCTGTGTGTTGTATTTTTGATAAAATCCCTGTTTTATTTGCTGCAAATCTAGCAGTTCTCTGAATGCAGTGCTTTGTAACACCCGCCCACACCACTGATTGGCTGCTTTCCCTATACACTCTGCATAGGCTGAAAGTGATCTGTGTGGGTTTATTGTTGTGAATTTGCTTTTTGCTCCCTCTAGTGGTTACTAGTTTTTTGACTCTGGTTTTTCTGTCATTCCTTTTATCCGCACCTGGGTCGTTAGTTAGGGGTGTTGCTATATAAGCTCCCTGGACCTTCAGTTCAATGCCTGGCAACGTAGTTATCAGAGCTAGTCTGCTGTGCTCTTGTCTACTGATCCTGGTTCCAGTTATATCAGCTAAGTCTGCCTTTTGCTTTTTGCTATTTGTTTTGGTTTTGTATTTTTGTCCAGCTTGTTCCAAATCTATATCCTGACCTTTGCTGGAAGCTCTAGGGGGGCTGGTGTTCTCCCCCCGGACCGTTAGACGGTTCGGGGGTTCTTGAATTTCCAGTGTGGATTTTGATAGGGTTTTTGTTGACCATATAAGTTACCTTTCTTTATTCTGCTATCAGTAAGCGGGCCTCTCTGTGCTAAACCTGGTTCATTTCTGTGTTTGTCATTTCCTCTTACCTAACCGTCATTATTTGTGGGGGGCTTCTATCCAGCTTTGGGGTCCCCTTCTCTGGAGGCAAGAAAGGTCTTTGTTTTCCTCTACTAGGGGTAGCTAGATTCTCCGGCTGGCGCGTGTCATCTAGAATCAACGTAGGAATGATCCCCGGCTACTTCTAGTGTTGGCGTTAGGAGTAGATATATGGTCAACCCAGTTACCACTGCCCTACGAGCTGGATTTTTGTACTCTGCAGACTTCCACGTTCCTCTGAGACCCTCGCCATTGGGGTCATAACAGTTTGCCAGGCCAGTATTAAATGTTTAATGCATTGCAGAAGAGGGATTATAAGAAAGAAGATTCTGAGTTTTTTTTTTTTTTTTTTTTCTTCTTCCCCTTTACCTTAGAGTGGCTATGCTTGCTGCAGACATGAAATCCATGGAGATATGTGTCCAAGGTCTCTTCGGGACAGGCAAGGGCAAGAGCAAACCGCTGGCACGAGAACAGCAAGGCTTAGCTCGAGCACAAGTCCCACAGGACTGCACAAATGACCGCACATCCCTTGACAAGGAAGGCCACCAAAAGGACCTGGCCACCAGATCTCTGGTGCCAAAAATTCCCGGGTGACCTGCCAACACCGAGGAATGAACCTCGGAAATGACACTGCTGGTCCACTTATCCGGGACAAACAGTCTGTCAGGTGGACAAGACTCAGGCCTATCAGCCTGAAATCTCTGCAACACACGTCGCAGATCCGGAGAAATAGCTGACAAGATAACTCCATCTTTAAGAATACCAACAGGATCAGCGACTCCAGGAGCATCAGGCACAAAGCTCCTAGAAAGAGCATCGGCCTTCACATTCTTTGAACCTGGTAAATACGAGACAACAAAATCAAAGCGGGAGAAAAACAAGTGTGGACCAGCTGGCTACTCGTGTGCAGGGCATACAAGACTATGTTATCAGAAATCCTAGGTCAGAACCTAAAATACCGATTCCTGAACTGTTTTCCGGAGACAGGTTTAAGTTTAGGAATTTCGTGAATAATTGTAAATTGTTTTTGTCCCTGAGACCCTGTTCATCTGGAGATTCTGCTCAGCAAGTAAAAATTGTTATTTCGTTCTTACGGGGCGACCCTCAGGATTGGGCTTTTTCGCTGGCGCCAGGAGATCCGGCATTGGCTGATCTTGATGCGTTTTTTCTGGCGCTCGGTTTACTTTATGAGGAACCCAATCTTGAGATTCAGGCAGAAAAGGCCTTGCTGGCTATGTCTCAGGGGCAGGACGAGGCTGAAGTGTATTGCCAAAAATTTCGGAAATGGTCCGTGCTGACACATTGGAACGAGTGTGCACTGGCCGCTAATTTTAGAAATGGCCTTTCTGAAGCCATTAAGAATGTTATGGTGGGTTTTCCCATTCCCACAGGTCTGAATGATACTATGGCACTGGCTATTCAAATTGACCGGCGGTTGCGGGAGCGCAAAACCGCAAATTCCCTCATGGTGTTGTCTGAACAGACACCTAATTCGGTGCAATGTGATAGAAAAACCGCAAATTCCCTCATGGTGTTGTCTGAACAGACACCTGATTTAATGCAATGTGATAGAATCCTGACTAGAAATGAGCGGAAAATTCATAGACGCCGGAATGGCTTGTGCTACTACTGTGGTGATTCTACACATGTTATCTCAGCATGCTCTAAACGTATAGCTAAGGTTGTTAGTCCTGTCACCGTTGGTAATTTGCAACCTAAATTTATTCTGTCTGTAACTTTGATTTGCTCACTGTCATCTTATCCTGTCATGGCGTTTGTAGATTCAGGTGCTGCCCTGAGTCTCATGGATCTCTCATTTGCTAAGCGCTGTGGTTTTACTCTTGAACCATTAGAAAATCCTATTCCTCTTAGGGGTATTGATGCTACACCATTGGCAGCAAATAAACCGCAGTATTGGACACAGGTTACCATGTGCATGACTCCTGAACACCGCGAGGTGATACGTTTCCTGGTTTTACATAAAATGCATGATTTGGTTGTTTTAGGGCTGCCATGGTTACAGACCCATAATCCAGTCCTGGACTGGAAGGCTATGTCAGTCTCAAGTTGGGGCTGTCGTGGTATTCATGGGGATTCCCTGCCTGTGTCTATTGCTTCTTCTACGCCTTCGGAAGTTCCGGAGTATTTGTCTGATTATCAGGATGTCTTCAGTGAGTCTGAGTCCAGTGCACTGCCTCCTCATAGGGACTGTGACTGTGCTATAGATTTGATCCCAGGCAGTAAATTTCCTAAGGGAAGACTGTTTAATCTGTCGGTACCTGAACATACCGCTATGCGTTCATATATCAAGGAGTCTCTGGAGAAAGGACATATTCGTCCGTCTTCTTCCCCTCTTGGTGCGGGATTCTTTTTTGTGGCAAAAAAGGACGGATCTTTGAGACCTTGTATTGATTAAGGGTGCCAAGTGGTTCACCAAGATAGACCTTCGTGGTGCGTACAACCTTGTGCGCATTAAGCAAGGTGATGAATGGAAAACCGCATTCAATACGCCCGAAGGTCATTTTGAGTACTTGGTGATGCCTTTTGGGCTCTCCAATGCGCCTTCAGTTTTTCAGTCCTTTATGCATGACATTTTCCGGAAGTATCTGGATACATTTTTGATTGTTTATCTGGATGATATTTTGGTTTTTTCTGATAATTGGGATTCACATGTGGAGCAGGTCAGGTTGGTCTTTAAAATTTTGCGTGAAAATTCTTTGTTTGTCAAGGGCTCAAAGTGTCTCTTTGGTGTACAGAAGGTTCCCTTTTTGGGGTTCATTTTTTCCCCTTCTGCTGTGGAGATGGACCCAGTCAAGGTCCGAGCTATTCTTGATTGGACTCAGCCCTCGTCAGTTAAGAGTCTTCAGAAGTTCTTGGGCTTCGCTAACTTCTACCGTCGTTTTATCGCTAATTTTTCTAGCATTGTGAAACCTTTGACGGATATGACCAAGAAGGGCTCCGATGTAGCTAACTGGGCTCCTGCTGCCGTGGAGGCTTTCCAGGAGTTGAAACGCCGGTTTACTTCGGCGCCTGTTTTGTGCCAGCCTGACGTCTCACTTCCCTTTCAGGTTGAGGTGGATGCTTCGGAGATTGGGGCAGGGGCCGTTTTGTCGCAGAGAGGCCCTGGTTGCTCTGTTATGAAGCCTTGTGCCTTTTTCTCTAGGAAGTTTTCGCCTGCCGAGCGAAATTATGATGTGGGCAATCGGGAGTTGTTGGCCATGAAATGGGCATTTGAGGAGTGGCGTCATTGGCTCGAGGGTGCTAAGCATCGTGTGGTGGTCTTGACTGATCACAAAAATCTGATGTATCTCGAGTCTGCTAAACGCCTTAATCCGAGACAGGCCCGCTGGTCATTGTTTTTCTCCCGCTTTGATTTTGTTGTCTCGTATTTACCAGGTTCAAAGAATGTGAAGGCCGATGCTCTTTCTAGGAGCTTTGTGCCTGATGCTCCTGGAGTCGCTGATCCTGTTGGTATTCTTAAAGATGGAGTTATCTTGTCAGCTATTTCTCCGGATCTGCGACGTGTGTTGCAGAGATTTCAGGCTGATAGGCCTGAGTCTTGTCCACCTGACAGACTGTTTGTCCCGGATAAGTGGACCAGCAGAGTCATTTCCGAGGTTCATTCCTCGGTGTTGGCAGGTCACCCGGGAATTTTTGGCACCAGAGATCTGGTGGCCAGGTCCTTTTGGTGGCCTTCCTTGTCAAGGGATGTGCGGTCATTTGTGCAGTCCTGTGGGACTTGTGCTCGAGCTAAGCCTTGCTGTTCTCGTGCCAGCGGTTTGCTCTTGCCCTTGCCTGTCCCGAAGAGACCTTGGACACATATCTCCATGGATTTCATTTCTGATCTTCCGCTATCTCAGGGCATGTCCGTTATCTGGGTGATATGTGATCGCTTCTCCAAGATGGTCCATTTGGTTCCTTTGCCTAAGCTGCCTTCCTCTTCCGATCTGGTTCCTGTGTTTTTCCAGAACGTGGTTCGTTTGCACGGCATCCCTGAGAATATTGTGTCAGACAGAGGATCCCAGTTCGTTTCCAGGTTCTGGCGATCCTTTTGTAGTAGGATGGGCATTGATTTGTCGTTTTCGTCTGCTTTCCATCCTCAGACTAATGGACAGACGGAGCGAACCAATCAGACTTTGGAGGCTTATTTGAGGTGTTTTGTCTCTGCTGATCAGGACGATTGGGTGACATTCTTGCCGTTGGCTGAGTTTGCCCTTAATAATCGGGCTAGTTCCGCCACTTTGGTTTCGCCTTTTTTCTGCAACTCTGGTTTCCATCCTCGCTTTTCTTCGGGTCATGTGGAGCCTTCTGACTGTCCTGGGGTGGATTCTGTGGTGGATAGGTTGCAGCAGATCTGGAATCATGTGGTGGACAACTTGAAGTTGTCACAGGAGAAGGCTCAGCACTTTGCCAACCGCCGCCGCGGTGTGGGTCCCCGACTACGCGTTGGGGATTTGGTATGGCTTTCTTCCCGCTTTGTTCCTATGAAGGTCTCCTCTCCCAAATTTAAACCTCGTTTTATTGGGCCTTACAAGATATTGGAAATCCTTAATCCTGTATCTTTTCGTCTGGATCTTCCTGTGTCGTTTGCTATTCACAATGTATTTCATAGGTCCTTGTTGCGGCGGTACATTGTGCCTGTAGTTCCTTCTGCTGAGCCTCCTGCTCCGGTGTTGGTTGAGGGCGAGTTGGAGTACGTGGTGGAGAAGATCTTGGATTCTCGCCTCTCCAGGCGGAGGCTTCAGTACCTGGTCAAGTGGAAGGGCTATGGTCAGGAGGATAATTCCTGGGTGGTCGCCTCTGATGTTCATGCGGCCGATTTAGTTCGTGCCTTTCATGCCGCTCATCCTGATCGCCCTGGTGGTCGTGGTGAGGGTTCGGTGACCCCTCACTAAGGGGGGGGTACTGTTGTGAATTTGCTTTTTGCTCCCTCTAGTGGTTACTAGTTTTTTGACTCTGGTTTTTCTGTCATTCCTTTTATCCGCACCTGGGTCGTTAGTTAGGGGTGTTGCTATATAAGCTCCCTGGACCTTCAGTTCAATGCCTGGCAACGTAGTTATCAGAGCTAGTCTGCTGTGCTCTTGTCTACTGATCCTGGTTCCAGTTATATCAGCTAAGTCTGCCTTTTGCTTTTTGCTATTTGTTTTGGTTTTGTATTTTTGTCCAGCTTGTTCCAAATCTATATCCTGACCTTTGCTGGAAGCTCTAGGGGGGCTGGTGTTCTCCCCCCGGACCGTTAGATGGTTCGGGGGTTCTTGAATTTCCAGTGTGGATTTTGATAGGGTTTTTGTTGACCATATAAGTTACCTTTCTTTATTCTGCTATCAGTAAGCGGGCCTCTCTGTGCTAAACCTGGTTCATTTCTGTGTTTGTCATTTCCTCTTACCTAACCGTCATTATTTGTGGGGGGCTTCTATCCAGCTTTGGGGTCCCCTTCTCTGGAGGCAAGAAAGGTCTTTGTTTTCCTCTACTAGGGGTAGCTAGATTCTCCGGCTGGCGCGTGTCATCTAGAATCAACGTAGGAATGATCCCCGGCTACTTCTAGTGTTGGCGTTAGGAGTAGATATATGGTCAACCCAGTTACCACTGCCCTACGAGCTGGATTTTTGTACTCTGCAGACTTCCACGTTCCTCTGAGACCCTCGCCATTGGGGTCATAACAGTTTATACAGAGCTCATGAATATGGAGAACTACTGCTGTTCTGCTGACAAAATAGTAAAAAAAATTACAGCAAGCAGCCCAGAAAGTGACTCATCACTGGAATCATTGTCTCCGCTTCAACTTTGTGCCTCTCTCCAATTAGGTGGCAAAAATCCTGTCCCTTGAAAGGTTTTTTTTTTGTTGCCTAATGCTGAACTGCCAACCTTGATATTTTTTAAATATAAAATTTAGATACAAAACGAGTTGCTGGTAGTTTGGCGGATTAATTCCTAGAGACAGGTTCCATTATAACCCTCCTGGATTCTATTAATTGTTTTCATGGTCAAGGAAAGGCCTCAATCACACAAGTGTTTGTGAAAAACATGTATGTGAAAAAGCGGTAACAGTGTCATCAGTGTTTTGGATCTGTCCGTCATCAGTGTGTCTATTTTGACCATCAGTATTTTTCAGGGTTGGATAAAGTAATAAGTAAATGATATAGCTTCGCAATGTTAAACATGGAGAGAACATAGATTGTACTCTAATGCCATCCATGTGCTGTACGTGTTTTTCAGAGACCCATTTGTATTGGCCCTTGCTATCCATGATGCCGGAAAAAACGGACATGTCTCTGCGTGTTTTGCATGGACACACAGCAGCATAGGTTATAATGGGTATATGTTGCATCCATGAAAAAAAACGGATGCAACAAGGGCATGTGTATAAGTCCAAACACAGTATGTAGGATCAAAAAATAGTACTAAATGGTTCTGGCTTCAAATAATTCCATTCCCAAGCATTGCCTAGTCCAGGATATCTTTGAGGAAGGTACTGGATGAAAATCTTCTTGTTAAAAACTTATACCAGGTGTGACGACACAACATTTAATCTTAATTTTCCAGACATCTAATTTTAGTAAACCAGGAGGCATAGACTGTTACCTTTATTTTGACTTTTGAATTTATGTGGTTTGTTCCTTGGTTAGTCAAGAAACACAGACAATTGTTCATAATAGCCTGAATGCGAGTTTGGAGTTGCCGTTTGCTGCAAACTCATTGTCTGCTATCTTTGAAGGACAGAGACATACGGTAATTGAACAATAAATGTTTGATAATCGGTTGAATGACCATTGTGTAGGTCTCTGTGGATTGTTGACTTTCAAAACTGAGGAGGAAACCCTATGCAAATTGAGTAAATACTCAAACAACGCAAGATAATCTCATCACACCTTCCTCTTGACCTCTGGATGATGGCTTGAAGGAGAACAGCTGTAAACTATATAAAGGTGGATGTACCTCCGTAACAAGAGATCCAAAGAGCCAGAGACCCTTTACAAAACCACAGCCAGGAACATTCTACAGCAGCCAGGACATCATGGCTCCATCCCAAGGGACACAAATTTGACATTCTACAGGATGTCAGCTTAGAGGACTATGTTTGGAGAATCCAGGATTGGGACCCACCGGTCACCTGGCCCCATAGATATGTTTGGGAAAGGCATGATTGGGACCCACCGGTCACCTGGCTCTATGGAGATGTTCAGAAAGGCTAGGTTGTGACTCTCTGGTCACCTGAGCTTGTACTTCAGTGGACTGTCAGCTTTCTAAGCTTATCGTTACCTCTACTCTGTGCATGCCACAGGTGGGGGTAGTCGGCCCTGGAATTCGCAGCTGCTTTAATCCCAGAAAGTCAAGGTGAGATTCTGTAATTTTACACCATTTTGGGTATTTTGCTCTGACTGTTCTATATGTTATTGTTTGTTCATCGTTCAATAAAGTACTGCCACAATATTTTACCCTCACCCTGTGTTGTCTGAGTAGTATTATGCCCACATTAAAGGAAAGCGGGCATTCAGTGGAATGATCCCTGGTCCAAATGGTGTCAAGCAAGCGGACAAGAGCGCACACTGACCCCTGTGTCTCCACACATAATATGGGTTTGAGATTTCTAGGTAGTATTCCTTTGGGTTCTCTCTATCGATTTCATGACTTCAGATTCATGCCTTGAACCTCTTGGTCGCCAATACAACAGTATCCACAGAGCCATGCTTAAGTTAAAATACTGGTGTTTTTATGTACTAGAGAGACCCCCGTAGGCACCAAGGGCTGAGGGCAACTTCCATCACTGCACCCTATAGACACACACCTAACTACTAGGGTTGAGCGAAACGGATCGTTCATTTTCATAAGTCGCCGACTTTTGGCAAAGTCGGCGTCTCATGAAACCGAGCCGATCCCTGTGTGGGGTCGGCCATGCGGTACGCGACTTTCGCGCCAAAGTCGCGTTTCAATGACGCTAAAAGCGCCATTTCTCAGCCAATGAAGGTGGACGCAGAGTGTGGGCAGCGTGATGACATAGATCTCAGTCCCCACCATCTTAGAGAAGGGCATTGCAGTGATTGGCTTGCTTTCTGCGGCGTCACAGGGGCTGTAAAGGGGCGTTCCCGCCGACCGCCATCTTACTGCTGCTGATGTGAGCGTAGGGAGAGGTTGCTGCCGCTTCTTCAGAAGCAGGGATAGTGATAGGCAGGGTACATAAAGCTGCAAACCGCTTGTGCTGTAGCGATTTCCACTGTCCAACACCACCTTTTGTTTGCAGGGACAGTGGAAGCTACATTTTTTTTTACTCAGCGCTGTCGCTCATTGGGCTGCCCTAGAAGGCTCCCTGACCCTGATAGCTGCATTGCTGTGCCTGTGTGTACGTCGCTGTGCAAAACAACTGCTTTTTTCAAAGCACAAATTCTGTATTTCCTTCCTTTCTGCACAGCTATCTTGTGTGTTTGTCCACACTTTTGTGTGCAGCAGTCCTTTTTCTAGCTGCCTGCCATACTTTTCTGAGATAACTGCAGGGAGATAAATCTTGGCAAGTCTGACTCCGTGCCAGTCCTGTGTGTGGCATCTGTCTCTCATTGTGTCCCACCGAAAAGCAGTGTGTGTGTAATACTGGGCCTTTTTTGTTTTTTTGGTGGTAAATTCTCCCTTTTAAAAAAAAAAAAAAGTAGTTAGTGGGAGATAAATCTTGGCAAGTCTGCCTCCGTGCCAGTCCTGTGTGTGGCATCTGTCTCTCATTGTGTCCCACCGAAAAGCAGTGTGTAATACTGGTCCTTTTTTTTTGGGGGGGGGGGTAAATTCTCCCTTTTCAAAAAAAAAAAAATAGTTAGTGGGAGATAAATATTGGCAAGTCTGCCTCCATGCCATTGCTGTGGGTGGCATCTCACTCTCATTGTGTGGCACCGAAAAAACCACTGTGTGATACTTGGCCATTTTTTTTTGGGGGGGGGGGTAAATTCTTACTTTTCAAAAAAAAAAAATAGTGGGAGATAAATATTGGCAAGTCTGCCTCCGTGCCAGTCCTGTGTGTGGCATCTGTCTCTCATTGTGTTGCACCGAAAAAACCACTGTGATACTTGGCCATTTTTTGGGGGGGGGGGGGTAAATTCTCACTTTTCAAAAAAAAAAATAGTTAGTGGGAGATAAATATTGGCAAGTCTGCCTCCGTGCCAGTCCTGTGTGTGGCATCTGTCTCTCATTGTGTCCCACCGAAAAGCAGTGTGTAATACTGGTCCTTTTTGTTTTTTTGGGGTAAATTCTCCCTTTTCAAAAAAAAAAATAGTTAGTGGGAGATAAATATTGGCAAGTCTGCCTCCGTGCTATTGCTGTGGGTGGCATCTCACTCTCATTGTGTGGCACCGAAAAAAACACTGTGTGATACTTGGCCATTTTTTTTGGGGGGGGGTAAATTCTCACTTTTCAAAAAAAAAAATAGTTAGTGGGAGATAAATATTGGCAAGTCTGCCTCCGTGCCATTGCTGTGGGTGGCATCTCACTCTCATTGTGTGGCACCGAAAAAACCACTGTGTGATACTTGGCCATTTTTTTTTTTTTGGGGTAAATTCTCACTTTAAAAAAAAAAAATAGTTAGTGGGAGATAAATATTGGCAAGTCTGCCTCCGTGCCATTGCTGTGGGTGGCATCTCACTCTCATTGTGTGGCACCGAAAAAAACACTGTGTGATACTTGGCCATTTTTATTTTTTTGGGGGTAAATTCTCACTTTTCAAAAAAAAAAATAGTGGGAGATAAATATTGGCAAGTCTGCCTCCGTGCCATTGCTGTGGGTGGCATCTCACTCTCATTGTGTGGCACCAAAAAAACCACTGTGTGATACTTGGCCATTTTTTTTTTGGGGGGGGGTAAATTCTCACTTTTCAAAAAAAAAAAATAGTTAGTGGGAGATAAATATTGGCAAGTCTGCCTCCGTGCCAGTCCTGTGTGTGGCATCTGTCTCTCATTGTGTCCCACCGAAAAGCAGTGTGTAATACTGGTCCTTTTTGTTTTTTTGGGGTAAATTCTCCCTTTTCAAAAAAAAAAAATAGTTAGTGGGAGATAAATATTGGCAAGTCTGCCTCCGTGCCATTGCTGTGGGTGGCATCTCACTCTCATTGTGTGGCACCGAAAAAACCACTGTGTGATACTTGGCCATTTTTTATTTTTTTTGGGTAAATTCTCACTTTGTTAGTGGGAGATAAATATTGGCAAGTCTGCCTCCGTGCCATTGCTGTGGGTGGCATCTCACTCTCATTGTGTGGCACCGAAAAAACCACTGTGTGATACTTGGCCATTTTTTTTTTTTGGGGGGGTAAATTCTCACTTTTCAAAAAAAAAATAGTTAGTGGGAGATAAATATTGGCAAGTCTGCCTCCGTGCCAGTCCTGTGTGTGGCTTCTGTCTTTCATTGTGTCCCACCGAAAAGCAGTGTGTGTGTAATACTGGGCCTTTTTGTTTTTTTTTTGGTAAATTCTCCCTTTTCAAAAAAAAAAAAATTAGTGGGAGATAAATATTGGCAAGTCTGCTTGAGTGCTGCTCCTGTGTGTGCCATCTGTCTCAAATTATTGGGGCACAGAAAACCGAGTGTGTAACATTGGAGCTGATTTTCCTTTCAGTGTCAGGCACCTATAAAGGTATATATAAATTCTACTGAAGTTTGAGTTCACCTTATAAGTTGTTTTACAGTAACAAATAGCGTTACTTTGGTTACGTTTTGCAAACAATGAGGAAGTCTAGTGGAAGAGGTCGTGGCCGTGGGCGGTCATTGTCAGCTGGTAATGATGGTAGTGGTGGTGGAGCATCAGATGGTCGTGGTAAAAGCAGTACAGCACCTAAGTCTCGAGCTGTTGAGCCAAAAACGTCGTCTGCCTACACAAGGCCTCGAACGCTCTCTTTTCTGGGAGTAGGAAAACCACTTTTGAAGCCGGAGCAGGAGGAACAAGTATTGGCTTTCATTGCTCACTCTGCCTCTAGCTCTTTCGCCTCCTCCTCGGAAAGTGCCAAATGTCAGAGCAGTGCATCATCAGTGGATGCTCCCGGTCAGGAACAATTTGCTTCCTTGTGTCCTTCACCCAGAACAACAGTGAAGGATGCGTCAGTCGACACAACAGGTTACTCCATGGAGCTCTTTACACATACCGTTCCTGGGTTAGACAGTGAAACAGTTAACAGGCCATGCCCATTAGAAGTTGAATCGGACATGGAGTGCACAGATGCACAGCCACAGCCAGATTACTATGCTGTTCCTTTGACTCAGACAAGAACATTGCCCTCGCAGTGTACTAAGGCAGAATCAAACCCAGCGGAGACTATGGTGCCCCGTCACGAACGCTATACCACCGGCTTACACGGTGACACAGACGAAGTTGCACACGACATAGAAGAGGAGGTCATAGATGACCCAGTTGTTGACCCCGATTGGCAGCCATTGGGGGAACAGGGTGCAGGCGGCAGTAGTTCAGAAGCGGAGGAGGAGGAGCCGCAGCAGGCATCAACATCACAACAGGTTCCATCTACCGGGCCCGTATCTGGCCAAAAACGCGTGGCAAAACCAAAACCTGTTGGAGGACAGCGTGGCCATCCGGTTAAAGAAGCTCAGTCTGCAATGCCTGAAAAGTTATCCGATAGTAGAAAGAGTGCAGTCTGGCATTTTTTTAAACAACATCCAAATGATCAGCGCAAAGTCATCTGTCAAAAATGTTCAACTACCTTAAGCAGAGGTCAGAATCTTAAAAGTCTAAATACAAGTTGCATGCATAGACATTTATCCACCATGCATTTGCAAGCCTGGAATAACTACCAAATGTCCCTAAAGATTGCAGCACCCTCGGCCAATGAAGCTAGTCTGCAACGCTACATCCCTTCCCTCACTGTAAACCCACCATTTCCCGCACCACCGGCAGTATCTGTGCAGCTTTCGTCGCCAGGCCAAAGCAGTCAGGGAATCACCAGGTTTGCAGTAGGAAACACTGCATGTAGGGCACCGGCAAGAATACCATCTCCAACCCTCTCTCAGTCTGCCATGTCCACCGGCACCACCGCTAGTTCCACGATCTCCAGCTCTCCAGTCCAGCTCACCCTACATGAGACTCTTGTTAGGAAAAGGAAGTACTCATCCTCGCATCCGCGTACACAGGGTTTGAACGCCCACATTGCTAGACTAATCTCATTAGAGATGTTGCCCTACCGGTTAGTTGAAAGCGAAGCTTTCAAAGCGCTGATGGACTACGCTGTACCACGCTACGAGCTACCCAGTCGACACTTCTTTTCTAGAAAAGCCATCCCAGCCCTCCAACAGCATGTTAAAGACCGCATCGTCCATGCACTCAGGCAGTCTGTGACTACAAAGGTGCACCTGACAACAGATGCATGGACCAGTAGGCATGGCCAGGGACGTTACGTGTCCATCACGGCACACTGGGTGAATGTGGTGGATGCAGGGTCCACAGGGGACAGCAATATTGGGACAGTTTTGCCTAGTCCACGGTCAAGGAAAGAGTTGGCTGTAGGCGTTAGCCCCCCTCCTCCTCTTCCTCCTCCTCATGCAGAAGCGAGAGATCGTCCACACACCGCAGTCGCACATCCACTCCATCCGCAGCTGCCACTGTTGCACACCAGGTGTGCCATTATGGGACAGCTAGTGGCAAGCGTCAGCAGGCTGTATTGCCAATGAAGTGTTTGGGCGACAACAGACACACCGCGGAAGTTCTGTCCGAGTTCTTGCTGAATGAAACTCAGTCATGGCTGGGCACTGTACATCTTGAGGCAGGCAAGGTTGTGAGTGATAACGGAAGGAATTTCATGGCTGCCATAGCCCTTTCCCAACTGAAACACATTCCTTGCCTGGCTCACACCTTAAACCTGGTGGTGCAGTGCTTCCTGAAAAGTTACCCGGGGTTACCAGACCTGCTCCTCAAAGTGCGCAGACTTTGCTCGCATATCCGCCGTTCGCCCGTACACTCCAGCCGTATGCAGAACTATCAGCGGTCTTTGAACCTTCCCCAGCATCGCCTAATCATCGACATTTCAACAAGGTGGAACTCCACACTGCACATGCTTCAGAGACTGTGCGAACAGAGGCGTGCTGTTATGTTTTTGTAGGAGGATACACATACACGGGCAGGCAGTTGGATGGCAGACATGGAGTTGTCAGGTGTGCAGTGGTCGAAGCTACAAGACCTGTGTCAAGTCCTTCAGTGTTTTGAGGAATGCACACGGCTGGTTAGTGCAGACAACGCCATAATAAGCATGAGCATCCCCCTAATGCGTCTGCTGATGCAAAGTTTGACGCACATAAAGAAGCAGGCGTCTGCAGCCGAGGAAGAGGAAAGCCTTGATGACAGTCAGCCATTGTCTGGTCAGGGCCGTGTAGAGGACGCGGTAGCGGGCGAAGAGGAGGAGGACGAGGAGGATGATGGGGATGAGTACTTTTTGAATGAGGAAGCTTCTCCTGGGCCAACAGAAATTAGTGGCGTTGCAAGGCCGGGTTCTGTTTTTTTAAGGGAGACAAGTGACGTAGATTTGCCTGTAACAGCCCCTCCAACCAGCACAACCGCAGATTTGACAACTGGAACTTTGGCACACATGGCGGATTATGCCTTACGTACCCTCAAAAGGGACACACGCATTATTAAATGCGTATTAAATGATGAGCGATGACGATTACTGGTTGGCCTGCATCCTTGACCCTCGCTATAAAGGCAAATTGCAAAATATTATGCCACATGAGAACCTCGAACAAATATTAGCAACCAAACAAGCTACTCTTGTAGACCGTTTGATTCAGGCATTCCCAGCACACAGCGCCGGTGATGGTTCTCACACAAGCTGCAGGGGGCTACAGGGCAGAGGTGTTAGAGGTGCACAGATCAGAAGTGGCGTTGGACAGAGGGGTTTTCTGACCAGGTTGTGGAGTGATTTCGCAATGACCGCAGACAGGACAGGTACTGCAGCATCTATTCAAAGTGACAGGAGACAACATTTGTCCAGTATGGTTACTAACTATTTTTCTTCCCTTATCGATGTTCTCCCTCAACCGTCATTCCCATTTGATTACTGGGCATCAAAATTAGACACCTGGCCTGAATTGGCAGAATATGCGTTGCAGGAGCTTGCTTGCCCAGCAGCTAGTGTGCTATCAGAAAGAGTATTCAGTGCTGCTGGTTCAATATTAACCGAAAAAAGGACTCGTCTGGCTACCCAAAATGTGGATGATCTCACCTTCATTAAAATGAACCACTCCTGGATTTCAAATTATTTTGCCCCACCTTTCCCGGCTGACACCTAGCTTTCCTATAAAAAGGTCTTGCTTCTGGACTGGTCTTACTGAGTGTTCCAATCTGTTAATTTGCAGCAGCTGTTTGTCCAGCATACGACATGTTTACACCTCCCCCAATGGGAAAAATCCCCCCACGGGGCCGTTGTCTCGCCACTTGGCGCAAGCACCCGTTACAGTGCTGATTGTCTGAAGAGGTGGGTGTGCCCGCTTTTGGTCGACGGCACTGCCACTGGGTCCCTCATAGTACAATGTAGTGTCTCTGGCGGTGGTGGTGCGCACCCAACGTCAGACACACCGTTGTAACATGAGGGGCCCTGGAGCGGTACCGCCGGCCACAAGAGAGTCCCCCCCCAGCTCAAACTGTGCTCTACCACGTGCAAAATTATCTCGCACAGCTCCACCAATGTTTAGTCTATGCACTGACATCATTCAATGCCTGTCTGCGGCCCCTACCTGCAATACTCCTCCACTGACCACAATGCTGCCTGGAGTGCCTGCCTGTGTATCCATGTAACCGATGTAAAACTGCCATGACTGCCTACTGTTTGTTATTTTAGGCTTTGTGAGCCTGTCTGCGGCCCCTACTTGCAATACTCCTCCACTGACCACAATGCTGCCTGCCTGTGTATCCATGTAACCGATGTAAAACTGCCATGACTGCCTACTGTTTGTTATTTTAGGCCTTTGTGAGCCTGTCTGCGGCCCCTACTTGCAATACTCCTCCACTGACCACAATGCTGCCTGGAGTGCCTGCCTGTGTATCCATGTAACCGATGTAAAACTGCCATGACTGCCTACTGTTTGTTATTTTAGGCCTTTGTGAGCCTGTCTGCGGCCCCTACTTGCAATACTCCTCCACTGACCACAATGCTGCCTGGAGTGCCTGCCTGTGTATCCATGTAACCGATGTAAAACTGCCATGACTGCCTACTGTTTGTTATTTTAGGCCTTTGTGAGCCTGTCTGCGGCCCCTACTTGCAATACTCCTCCACTGACCACAATGCTGCCTGCCTGTGTATCCATGTAACCGATGTAAAACTGCCATGACTGCCTACTGTTTGTTATTTTAGGCCTTTGTGAGCCTGTCTGCGGCCCCTACTTGCAATACTCCTCCACTGACCACAATGCTGCCTGGAGTGCCTGCCTGTGTATCCATGTAACCGATGTAAAACTGCCATGACTGCCTACTGTTTGTTATTTTAGGCCTTTGTGAGCCTGTCTTCGGCCCCTACTTGCAATACTCCTCCACTGACCACAATGCTGCCTGGAGTGCCTGCCTGTGTATCCATGTAACCGATGTAAAACTGCCATGACTGCCTACTGTTTGTTATTTTAGGCCTTTGTGAGCCTGTCTGCGGCCCCTACTTGCAATACTCCTCCACTGACCACACCAATGCTGCCTGTGTACCCCTGGAACCTATTTAAAAGTTCATAGAGCCTAGTTATATATTTTATTTACTATTAATAAGGCCATGATGGACTACGCTGTACCACGCTACAAGCTAACCAGTCGACACTTCTTTTGCGAGAAAAGCCATCCCAACCCTCCACCAGCATGTAGAAGACCGCATTGTCCATGCACTCTGGCAATCTGTGAGTACAAAGGTGCACCTGACAACAGACGCATGGACCTGTAGGCATGGCCACGGAAGATTACGTGTCCATTACGGCGCAATGGGTTAATGTGCTGGATGCATGGTCCACAGAGGACAGCCTACTAAGTCTGTCTGCAGTCCCTAATTCTAATTGTCTTCCACTGTCTAAATCTGAGCTTCCACCTTCTGGCTTTCGGCCTATAGTATCAGAAATTAAACTGCATTTGGCCTTCAACTTTGGTTACGGCCTACTAACGGTGTCTGCCCCTGCCTGGTGTTTGTCCTCAACTGAATACAGCTGTGCTTCAACCTTCTGGCTCTCTTTAAGTGCTGTTTTTAAATAAAAAAATGGTGTTTAGGGCCTACTAATGGTGTCTGCCCCTGCCTGGTGTTTGTCCTCAACTGAATACAGCTGTGCTTAAACCTTCTGGCTCTCTTTAAGTGCTGTTTTTAAATAAAAAAATGATGTTTAGGGCCTACTAACGGTGTCTGCCCCTCCCTGGTGTTTTTCCTCAACTGAATACAGCTGAGCCTCAACCTTCTGGCTCTCATTAAGTGCTGTTTTTAAATAAAAAAAATGGTGTTTAGGGCCTACTAACGGTGTCTGCCCCTGCCTGGTGTTTGTCCTCAACTGAATACAGCTGAGCCTCAACCTTCTGGCTCTCATTAAGTGCTGTTTTTAAATTAAAAAAATGGTGTTTAGGGCCTACTAACGGTGTCTGCCCCTGCCTGGTGTTTGTCCTCAACTGAATACAGCTGAGCCTCAACCTTCTGGCTCTCATTAAGTGCTGTTTTTAAATAAAAAAATGGTGTTTAGGGCCTACTAACAGTGTCTGCCCCTGCCTGGTGTTTGTCCTCAACTGAATACAGCTGTGCTTCAACCTTCTGGCTCTCATTAACCCCTTAAGCCCCGAGGGTGGTTTGCACGTTAATGACCAGGCCAATTTTTACAATTCTGACCACTGTCCCTTTATGAGGCTATAACTCTGGAACGCTTCAACGGATCTTGGCGATTCTGACATTGTTTTCTCGTGACATATTGTACTTCATGTTAGTAGTAAAATTTCTTCGATATAACTTGCGTTTATTTGTGAAAAAAACGAATATTTGGCGAAAATTTTGAAAATTTCGCAATTTTCCAACTTTGAATTTTTATGCCCTTAAATCACAGACATATGTCACACAAAATACTTAATAAATAACATTTCCCACATGTCTACTTTACATCAGCACAATTTTGGAACCAAAATTTTTTTTTGTGACGGAGTTATAAGGGTTAAAAGTTGACCAGCAATTTCTCATTTTTACAACACCATTTTTTTTTTAGGGACCACATCTCATTTGAAGTCATTTTGACGGGTCTATATGATAGAAAATACTTAAGTGTGACACCATTCTAAAAACTGCACCCCTCAAGGTACTCAAAACCACTTTCAAGAAGTTTATTAACCCTTCAGGTGTTTCACAGGAATTTTTGGAATGTTTAAATAAAAATGAACATTTAACTTTTTTTCACACAAAATTTATTTCAGCTCCAATTTGTTTTATTTTACCAAGGGTCACAGGAGAAAATAGACCCCAAAAGTTGTTGTACAATTTGTCCTGAGTACGCTGATACCCCATATGTGGGGGTAAACCACAGTTTGGGCGCATGGCAGAGCTTGGAAGCAAAGGAGCGCCATTTGACTTTTCAATGCAAAATTGACTGGAATTGAGATGGGACGCCATGTTGCATTTGGAGAGCCCCTGATGTGCCTAAACATTGAAACCCCCCACAAGTGACACCATTTTGGAAAGTAGACCCCCTAAGGAACTTATCTAGATGTGTGGTGAGCACTTTGACCCAACAAGTGCTTTACAGAAGTTTATAATGCAGAGCCGTAAAAATAAAAAATCATATTTTTTCACAAAAATGATCTTTTCACCCCCAATTTTTTATTTTCCCAACGGTGAGAAAAGAAATTGGACCCCAAAAATTGTTGTGCAATTTGTCCTGAGTACGCTGATACCCCATATGTGGGTGTAAACCATTGTTTGGGCGCAGGGCAGAGCTCGGAAGGGAAGGAGCGCCATTTGACTTTTCAATGCAAAATTGACTGGAATTGAGATGGGACGCCATGTTGCATTTAGAGAGCCCTTGATGTGCCTAAACATTGAAACCCCTAACAAGTGACACCATTTTGGAAAGTAGACCCCCTAAGGAACTTATCTAGATGTGTGGTGAGCACTTTGACCCAACAAGTGCTTCACAGAAGTTTATAATGCAGAGCCGTAAAAATAAAAAATCATATTTTTTCACAAAAATGATCTTTTCACCCCCATTTTTTTATTTCCCCAAGGGTAAGAGAAGAAATTAGACCACAAAAGTTGTTGTGCAATTTGTCCTGAGTACGACGATACCCCATATGTGGGTGTAAACCATTGTTTGGGCGCATAGCAGAGCTCAGAAGGGAAGTAGCGCTATTTTACTTTTCAATGCAAAATTGACTGGAATTAAGATGGGATGCCATGTTGCGTTTGGAGAGCCCCTGATGTGCCTAAACATTAAACCCCCCCACAAGTGACACCATTTTGGAAAGTAGACCCCCTAAGGAACTTATCTAGATGTGTTTTGAGAGCTTTGAACCCCCAAGTGTTTCACTACAGTTTATAACGCAGAGCCGTGAAAATAATTTTTTTTTTTTTTTTTTCACAAAAATGAAATTTAGCCCCCAGTTTTGTATTTTCACAAGGGTATCAGGATAAATTGGACCCTAAAAGTTGTTGTCCAATTTGTCCTGAGTACGCTGATACCCCCTATGTGGGGGGGAACCACTGTTTGGGTGCATGACAGAGCTCGGAAGGGAAGGAGCGCCATTTGGAATGCAGACTTAAATGGATTGGTCTGCAGGCGTCACGTTGCATTTGCAGAGCCCCTGATGTACCCAAACAGTACAAACCCCCCCACAAGTGACCCCATATTGGAAACTAGACCCCCCAAGGAACTTATCTAGATGTGTTGTGAGAACTTTGAACCCCCAAGTGTTTCACTACAGTTTATAACGCAGAGCCGTGAAAATAAAAATTTTTTTTTTTTTCACAAAAATGATTTTTTAGCCCCCAGTTTTGTATTTTCACAAGGGTATCAGGATAAATTGGACCCTAAAAGTTGTTGTCCAATTTGTCCTGAGTACGCTGATACCCCCTATGTGGGGGGGAACCACTGTTTGGGTGCATGACAGAGCTCGGAAGGGAAGGAGCGCCATTTGGAATGCAGACTTAAATGGATTGGTCTGCAGGCGTCACGTTGCATTTGCAGAGCCCCTGATGTACCCAAACAGTACAAACCCCCCCACAAGTGACCCCATATTGGAAACTAGACCCCCCAAGGAACTTATCTAGATGTGTTGTGAGAACTTTGAACCCCCAAGTGTTTCACTACAGTTTATAACGCAGAGCCGTGAAAATAAAAATTATTTTTTTTTTTCACAAAAATGATTTTTTAGCCCCCAGTTTTGTATTTTCACAAGGGTATCAGGATAAATTGGACCCTAAAAGTTGTTGTCCAATTTGTCCTGAGTACGCTGATACCCCCTATGTGGGGGGGAACCACTGTTTGGGCGCATGACAGAGCTCGGAAGGGAAGGAGCGCCATTTGGAATGCAGACTTAAATGGATTGGTCTGCAGGCGTCACGTTGCATTTGCAGAGCCCCTGATGTACCCAAATAGTACAAACCCCCCACAAGTGACCCCATATTGGAAACTAGACCTCCCAAGGAACTTATCTAGATGTGTTGTGAGAACTTTGAACCCCCAAGTGTTTCACTACAGTTTACAACGCAGAGCCGTGAAAATAAAACATATTTTTTTTCCCACAAAAATGATTTTTAGCCCCCCAAATTTTTATTTTCCCAAGGATAACAAGAGAACTTGGACCCCAGAAGTTGTTGTTCAATTTGTCCCTAGTACGCTGATACCCCATATGTTGGGGTAAACCCCTTTTTGGACGCACGGGAGAGCTCGGAAGGGAAGGAGCACTGTTTTACTTTTTCAACGCAGAATTGGCTGGAATTGAGATTGGACGCCATGTCGCGTTTGGAGAGCCCCTGATGTGCCTGAACAGTGGAAACTCCCCAATTCTACCTGAAACCCTACCCCTAACCTCACCCCTAACCGTTTACTGAACATTTTCTGACAGTCATAAGTGCCATGTACAGGGCCGTTTCTTCAACAGGGCGGGCAGGGCGGCCACACGGGGCGCCGTGGGGCCGGGGGGCGCAGGAGAGGCCTCGGGCCCCGGTGGTCCCCTGCCCGCTGCTGCTGCTGTTTAAGGGCTGTCAGGGGCGCGGATGCCGCGCTCAGTGCTGAGCGCGGGCGCGCCCTGCCCGAACTCAGCTGCAAATCTGACAGCTGAGCGGTCAGATCATCGCCTCGCGTCGCCGCGCCCCCCCCCCCGCACCGCACATAATGGTTGCGCACGGAGCTCCGGCTTCTGCTCTTAGCTGCTATCCCGGCAGAGAAGGAGAGACGGGGGAGGTGCCGGGATAGTGCAGAGCTGTGAGCAGGAGACTGAAGACTTCAGCAGAGAGCTGCACATGGACATCAGCCGCCCCTGCATCACAGAGGAGATTGTGTGTGTGTGATGTGTGTGATGGCTGCGTGTGTGTGTGTGTGATGGCTGGGTGTGTGTGTGTGATGGCTGTGTGTGTGTGATGGCTGCGTGTGTGTGTGTGTGATGGCTGCGTGTGTGTGATGGCTGCGTGTGTGTGTGTGATGGCTGTGTGTGTGTGATGGCTGCGTGTGTGTGTGTGTGATGGCTGCGTGTGTGTGATGGCTGCGTGTGTGTGTGTGATGGCTGTGTGTGTGTGATGGCTGCGTGTGTGTGTGTGTGATGGCTGCGTGTGTGTGTGTGTGATGGCTGCGTGTGTGTGTGTGATGGCTGCGTGTGTGTGTGATGGCTGCATGTGTGATGGCTGCGCGTGTGTGTGTGTGTGTGATGGCTGCGTGTGTGTGTGTGATGGCTGTGTGTGTGATGGCTGCGTGTGTGTGTGATGGCTGCGTGTGTGTGTGTGATGGCTGCGTGTGTGTGATGGCTGCGTGTGTGTGATGGCTGCGTGTGTGTGATGGCTGCGTGTGTGTGATGGCTGCGTGTGTGTGTGATGGCTGTGTGTGTGTGATGGCTGCGTGTGTGTGATGGCTGTGTGTGTGTGATGGCTGTGTGTGTGTGATGGCTGTGTGTGTGTGATGGCTGTGTGTGTGTGATGGCTGTGTGTGTGTGATGGCTGCGTGTGTGTGATGGCTGCGTGTGTGTGTGATGGCTGCGTGTGTGTGTGTGTGTGATGGCTGCGTGTGTGATGTCTGCGTGTGTGTGTGATGGCTGCATGTGTGTGTGATGGCTGCGTGTGTGTGTGTGTGTGATGGCTGCGTGTGTGTGTGTGATGGCTGCGTGTGTGTGTGTGTGATGGCTGCGTGTGTGTGTGTGTGATGGCTGCGTGTGTGTGTGATGGCTGCGTGTGTGATGCATTTGTGTCAAAGCTGCATGTGTTTGTGAGCTGCGTGCGTGTGAGCTGCGTGCCTGTGTGTGAGCTGCGTGCCTGTATGTCATTATACAGTATGGAGCATCATGTGTGGTCATTATACAATATGGAGCATCATGTGCGGTCATTATACAGTATGGAGCATCATGTGCGGTCATTATACAGTATGGAGCATTATGTGTGGCCATTATACAGTATGGAGCATCATGTGCGGTCATTATACAGTATGGAGCATCATGTGCGGTCATTATACAATATGGAGCATCATGTGCGGTCATTGTACAGTATGGAGCATCATGTGCGGTCATTATACAGTATGGAGCATCATGTGCGGTCATTATACAGTATGGAGCATCATGTGTGGCCATTATACAGTATGGAGCATCATGTGCGGCCATTATACAGTATGGAGCATCATGTGTGGCCATTATACAGTATGGAGCATCATGTGCGGCCATTATACAGTATGGAGCATCATGTGCGGTCATTATACAGTCTGGAGCATCATGTGCGGTCATTATACAGTCTGGAGCATCATGTGCGGTCATTATACAGTCTGGAGCATCATGTGCGGTCATTATACAGTCTGGAGCATCATGTGCGGTCATTATACAGTCTGGAGCATCATGTGCGGTCATTATACAGTCTGGAGCATCATGTGCGGTCATTATACAGTATGGAGCATCATTTGCGGTCATACAGTATGGAGCATCATGTGCGGTCATTATACAGTATGGAGCATCATGTGCGGTCATTATACAGTATGGAGCATCATGTGGGGTCATTATACAGTATGGAGCATCATGTGCGGTCATTATACAGTCTGGAGCATCATGTGCGGTCATTATACAGTATGGAGCATCATTTGCGGTCATACAGTATGGAGCATCATGTGTGTTCATTATACAGTATGGAGCATCATGTGTGGCCATTATACAGTATGGAGCGTCATGTGTGTTCATTATACAGTATGGAGCATCATGTGTGGCCATTATACAGTATGGGGCACTGTGTGGCCATATTTTTTTGTTTATAATTATTGTATATGAAACAGTGTGATCGGCAGTGCTAAATGGGTGTGGTTGGGATGTGGATATGGGTGTGACTAATTATGAATGGGTGTGGTCAGAGGCGTGGCCTAAAATTTGCCGCGGCGCGCAAAGCGCGCCGCAAACTTTGTCCCTCTTTCCCATCTTCAAAAGTTGGGAGGTATGACTCACCTCCGCTCCGCGCTGGATGAACAGCGAGAATGAACAGCCAGGATGAGGCAGCTCGGCCACTCCCACACTGATAGCAGGGGCGCCGCGCTCTCGGCTGAGCACGGGCGCTCCCTGAGACAGTGATCAAAGAGCTAAGCACACACACTATCACTGTCAGACTAGGCTGCCTGGCTGTTGCCAATTTCAATGCTGGACAGGACAGGCTGCAGTCTAGTCTGACAGTGGTAGCAGTATAGCAAAAATGCCCACCCCCTGCCTATGGATTAGTCCTTCCCTTCCCAGCAGCCCCATTTAGCAGTCTGAGCGCGCTCAGACTCAGAGGGCAGAGGGCACTGACACACTGAACAGGTGAGGGGGTCTGAGGGATGGGATGGGTTGGGCTAGCCTTTTTTTTTGGATGGGGACCCCCACACCTGCCCCCCCCCCAACCACCCTTGGGGCATGCTGATTTGGCATGCCCCACAGCATGAAACCCGGGAGGGGGCCCAGCTGACTTACCTCATCTTTGGCAGTCTGGTGGCATCCTCACCCAGGCGAGAAGTGTTGGAAAGAGTTATGGCAGTAACTGTATACCTGGCAACCAATAATTTAGCTTTTCGAGGATCGTCAAATACATTGTTTACACCAAATAATGGACATTTCCTTGGGCTTATAGAGCTTCTTGGAAAATTTGAACCAGTAATGAGAGATCATTTAAAACGAATTACTTCCCAGGAAATCCATACACATTACTGTGGAAATTTAATTCAAAATGAAATTATCTGCTTGATGGCCTCTCAGGTGAAGAAATGTATTCTAGAAAAAGCCAAAAGATCTAAGTATTTTTCAATAATGTTGGACTGCACACAAGATGCAGGTCACACTGAACAGTTGTCATACACCTTAAGATTTGTTGATATAGATGATGATCACGTAGCAATAAAGGAACATTTTATTGGCTATCGTCCTGCTACTGATACATCTGGGGAAAGTCTCGCCAATCTCCTTTTAGAAGAGATTAGTAAATGTGACCTGGAATTAGAAAATGAACTGGCAGAAAAGCTGAATTATTCGGAAGCTATTAATGCTTTTGCAGCGGCTAAATCTAGAAGAGTCAGTTTCTCATAAATCTGCAACCTACAATTTTTAGGATCTGTTTCCAAAATAATTAATAGATATTATTTACCTACAACTTTGTTCTCACCGTTAATAATTAGCATACTTGTCCCTTTTCCCCAAGTTCTATATAAGTTAAAGGCAAATTATAATTTATTAAAAAAAGGGAAGATACAAGCCTGCTCTCTATTTATTACTCAAGCCCACAAAAATAATGTTTATTATTTTCGGTGCCGGGGGGGGGGGGGGGGGGGGGGGAGAAATTTCCTACTCTCGCCCTGTGTCATTTTTGGGCTAGAAACTGCCCTGGCCATGTATATAAGTGCCACGTATATAAGTGCCACGTATGTAAGTGCCACGTATGTAAGTGCCACGTATGTAAGTGCCACGTATGTAAGTGCCACGTATATAAGTGCCACGTATATAAGTGCCACGTATATAAGTGCCACGTATATAAGTGCCACGTATTTAAGTGCCACGTATTTAAGTGCCACGTATTTAAGTGCCACGTATTTAAGTGCCACGTATTTAAGTGCCACGTATTTAAGTGCCACGTATTTCAGTGCCACGTATTTCAGTGCCACGTATTTCAGGCACTGAAAAATACGTGGCACGTAAATACGTGGCACGTAAATACGTGGCACGTAAATACGTGGCACGTAAATACGTGGCACTTAAATACGTGGCACTTATATACGTGGCCACTGAAATATCGTGGCACTTATATACGTATATAAACGTATATTTCAGTGCCACGTATTTCAGGTTAGGGGTAGGGTTAGGGTTTTTTGTTTTTTTCTTGTTTTCTTGTGTTTTTCTATAAAAACGCATGCGTTTTACCGCGTTTACATGCATTTTTTCACACATGCGGTTTTTTTAAAAAACGCATGCAGATAAAAACGCAAGTGTGAAACCAGACTAAAAGACGCTTTTTATAGCAAAAAAGTTTTTGCGTCTCCACATTTTGAGACCTATAATTTTTCCACATTTTGGTCCACAGAGTCATGTGAGGTCTTGTTTTTTGCGGGACGAGTTGATGTTTTTATTGGTAACATTTTCGGACACGTGACCATTTTTTATCACTTTTTATTCCGATTTTTGTGAGGCAGAATAACCAAAAACCAGCTATTCATGAATTTCTTTTGGGAGAGGCGTTTATACCGTTCCGGGTTTGTTAAAATTGATAAAGCAGTTTTATTCGTCGGGTCAGTACGATTACAGCGATACCTCATTTATATCATTTTTTTATGTTTTGGCGCTTTTATACGATAAAAACTATTTTATAGAAAAAATAATTATTTTGGTATCGCTTTATTCTCAGGACTATAACTTTTTTATTTTTTTGCTGATGATGCTGTATGGCGGCTCGTTTTTTGCGGGACAAGATGACGTTTTCAGCGGTAACATGGTTATTTATATCCGTCTTTTTGATCGCGTGTTATTCCACTTTTTGTTCGGCGGTATGGTAATAAAGCGTTGTTTTTTTGCCTCGTTTTTTTTTTTTTTTTCTTACGGTGTTTACTGAAGGGGTTAACTAGTGGGCCAGTTTTATAGGTTGGGTCGTTACGGACGCGGCGATACTAAATATGTGTACTTTTATTGTTTTTGTTTGTTTTTTTTAGATAAAGAAATGTATTTATGGGAATAATATTTTTTTTTTTTATTATTATTTATTTAGGAATTTTTTTATTTTTTTTTACACATGTGGAAATTTTTTTTTTTACTTTTTTACTTTGTCCCAGGGGGGGACATTACAGATCGCTGATCTCACAGTGTGCACAGCACTCTGTGAGATCTCCGATCTCACTTACAGCCGTGCAGGCTGCAGCTTTCATCTGCAGCCTGCTCCGACCCGGAAGTGCTCCCTGCAGGACCCGGATACAGCCCCTCGGCCATTTTGGATCCGGGGCCTGCAGGGAGAAGACGTTCGGTACGAGGTGAGTACATCACCTTGTACCGATCGTCTCAGGGAAGCACGCAGGGAGCCCCCTCCCTGCGCGATGCTTCCCTGTACCGCCGGTACACCGCGATCATGTTTGATCGCGGTGTGCCGGGGGTTAATGTGCCGGGGGCGGTCCGTGACCGCTCCTGGCACATAGTGCCGGATGTCAGCTGCGATATGCAGCCGACACCCGGCCGCGATCGGCCGCGCTCCCCCCGTGAGCGCGGCCGATCGCGTATGACGTACTATACCGTCACCGGGAATTAAGGCCCACCCCACCTCGACGGTATAGTACGTCATACGGGATTAAGGGGTTAAGTGCTGTTTTTAAATAAAAAAATGGTGGTTAGGGCCTACTAACGGTGTCTGCCCCTGCCTGGTGTTTGTCCTCAACTGAATACAGCTGTGCTTCAACCTTCTGGCTCTCATTAAGTGCTGTTTTTAAATAAAAAAATGGTGTTTAGGGCCTACTAACGGTGTCTGCCCCTGCCTGGTGTTTGTCCTCAACTGAATACAGCTGAGCCTCAACCTTCTGGCTCTCATTAAGTGCTGTTCTTAAATAAAAAAATGGTGTTTAGGGCCTACTAACGGTGTCTGCCCCTCCCTGGTGTTTTTCCTCAACTGAATACAGCTGAGCCTCAACCTTCTGGCTCTCATTAAGTGCTGTTTTTAAATAAAAAAAATGGTGTTTAGGGCCTACTAACGGTGTCTGCCCCTGCCTGGTGTTTGTCCTCAACTGAATACAGCTGTGCTTCAACCTTCTGGCTCTCATTAAGTGCTGTTTTTAAATAAAAAAATGGTGGTTAGGGCCTACTAACGGTGTCTGCCCCTGCCTGGTGTTTGTCCTCAACTGAATACAGCTGTGCTTCAACCTTCTGGCTCTCATTAAGTGCTGTTTTTAAATAAAAAAATGGTGTTTAGGGCCTACTAACGGTGTCTGCCCCTGCCTGGTGTTTGTCCTCAACTGAATACAGCTGAGCCTCAACCTTCTGGCTCTCATTAAGTGCTGTTCTTAAATAAAAAAATGGTGTTTAGGGCCTACTAATGGTGTCTGCCCCTCCCTGGTGTTTTTCCTCAACTGAATACAGCTGAGCCTCAACCTTCTGGCTCTCATTAAGTGCTGTTTTTAAATAAAAAAATGGTGTTTAGGGCCTACTAACGGTGTCTGCCCCTGCCTGGTGTTTGTCCTCAACTGAATACAGCTGAGCCTCAAACTTCTGGCTTTCATTAAGTGCTGTTTTTAAATAAAAAAATGGTGTTTAGGGCCTACTAACGGTGTCTGCCCCTGCCTGGTGTTTGTCCTCAACTGAATACATCTGAGCCTCAACCTTCTGGCTCTCATTAAGTGCTGTTTTTAAATTAAAAAAATGGTGTTTAGGGCCTACTAACGGTGTCTGCCCCTGCCTGGTGTTTGTCCTCAACTGAATACAGCTGTGCTTCAACCTTCTGGCTCTCATTAAGTGCTGTTTTTAAATAAAAAAATGGTGGTTAGGGCCTACTAACGGTGTCTGCCCCTCCCTGGTGTTGCCCTCAACTGAATACAGCTGAGCTTCTACCTTCTGGCTTTCGGCCTATAGTATCAGATATTAAACTGCATTTGGCCTACTAGTGTGGTTGGGCCCTTAAAACAGTGTCTGCTGCTCTTGGGTTTGCTACTCCACTGAACAAAGCAGTGCCGCCTGTTTAGTCCTGTTACCAATTTTGAACTGCATTTAGCCTACTTTATTCTTTGGCCCTATATCTGTTTCCTCCTCATCCTGCCCATTGCCCAGCCACTGCTAGATGAGTCTGCTGGTACATTGACCCAGAACACTACATTCCCCTTGCACTCTACACAGCCAGAATCTGACCCTGCTGGAAGTAAGGTCCCCCTTACCGCATGTTAAACCACCTTACACAGGGACAAAGAGGAAGGTGCAGATGAAAGTGCAGGTTCCTTCATCAGGTGGGGGGGGCATACTCGTTGGCGACGTCACTGGCACAGGGCCCCTCAGAGTACGCAAAAGTGTCGCTGCTGGTGGGAGGCGCCCCCGCCGTGCAAACACACCGCTGTACTTTGAGGGGCCCTGTGCCAGTGCCAATGCGAACGAGTGGGCCCCCCCTGCTTGCTCAGGATCACAGCACTTGCAACGTTGAAATACTTACCTCTCCCTGCTCCACCGCCGTGACGTAGTCCACATTTCCTGGGCCCACTAAAGCCTTGAACCAGCCCTACCCCCCACAACTTTTGCCAAATGACCCCCAATTTCCTATGCCCAACTATTATTATAAAGTTAATTTAGATTGACAAGCTTCAGAAACAAGAATGGATGTTTTTGGCATTAAAATGGGCACTGTAGGTGTTTTCCTGGCCTCCACTCACTGCCGACTATGGTTCCCCATTGACTTGCATTGGGTTTCGTGTTTCGGTCGATCCCCGACTTTTAGCGATAGTCGGCCGACTGCACTCGACTCGACTCTGGACAAAGTCGGGTTTCACAAAACCCGACTCGACCTTAAAAAAATGAAAGTCGCTCAACCCTACTAACTACCATGTGGTTTGTACCATGGGTGATTCATTTGTTATCTAATCACTAGTTCCACTTGAAAATACAAAAATAATCAGAGACTTGATAGGGGAATATGTACATGATGTGATTTCTCCTCCTGTCATCTCTTATCATCTTTTATGAATGCATACTCATCAAATAATTTACAAACATGAAGTAATAAGAAAAAGGATAAAGACGAATAGTGCTTACTTACCAGTTTTCGCTGGCACCACTGGCAGAGTCCACACATTACAATAGTGATACTCAGGCTGAGGGCGAGGACACCGGAGACTATAATTATCTCGCTGGTTGGAGCTCCTGAGAGAGAAAAGAAAGGGATAATGAAGGAATTGGGTTGAAATATACAGAAAGTATAACAGACAAGATGGTAAATGGGGACTGAAAAAGAGCCGGAGAAAATGTCAGCAATTGTGAGATCTCGTATTAAGGAAAATGAACGAAAACCAGATAATGCAGGATGCAATGGGAAAAACTAACATATTTAACCTTGACATGATTCCCGTGATTGTGATTGAATGGAACAAAAGTGTTCCTGATCATTCGGCAGGAATCCTTCATCTGCATTGCCAATCTATATTACCGCCGTGAAAGAACAAGTTTTCGATGGCTGATGCCGCTACTGGCCAATGATTAATGAAGGACAAAATATGATGCAAGCGAAAAACTGAGGACATGAACAGGTTAACAGCCCATTTGTAAGACCCTGTACCCCCTCTGCTTTGTGAATATTTATTAGACACGGAACAGGGCAGACATATGGTCGAGTAACACAGGAGCCAGCTGGAGGCCTGTTAGGAAGCAAGAGGCGTGTGACACTACAGCCCCCCTCCGAGTATCCTCCACGCTCTCTAACGTTGCGTCTCTCATTTATCTTCTGCTCCTCTCACATATTGCTCCCCTTGTTTCCCCATCCTTCCGGCCATCACTACTTCCCATGCTTTCTACAGAACTTTTGGATGAACCGTATACTAATAATTATAATACAACTGCAAAAAGTCAGAAACTCATGCCCTAAGCCTTAGGCGAAATGCTCCTCTATACATTTTTTTGCACATAAGCTTTTTTCTGTTTCACAAACTTTATTGATTCATACAAGTGTTCAGTCACATGTATCATTCAGGGTCGTGTTCAACTTATTTTGGTTCTTTTTTTGGAAATTGTGAACTATTTAGGTTTGTCCATGGTATGTTCTATTTCAATATTGTGGTTCTCCTGATGAAGAAATTGGTTCAACTTCGAAACATGTTGGGAATAAACCGAAGGTCTAATCACTCATCATATTCCTAAAATTTCTAGAATCTGGCACAGCAGCGCAGACTACTACTCCTATCCTCCTGGACACAATATCACATCATGTCAAAAGTGTCACCTAACTGAGGTTCTCATCAACTTAAATGTAATAATCACTGCTGACATGTAATTTCAGCGTGTGGAAAACTGAACTACAATATGTTGTAAGGGGATTGTGGATGCAACTATTGCAGAAGCCATGGCACTGTCATGGAGGCACAGTGGCTGGCACTGTCATGGAGGCACAGTGGCTGGCGCTGTTATGGAGGCACAGTGGCTGGCGCTGTTATGGAGGAACTGTGACCGGAACTGTTATAGAGGAACTGTGGCCGGCACTGTTATAGAGGAACTGTGACCGGCGCTGTAATGGAGGCACTGTTATAGAGGAACTGTGTCCGGAACGGTTATAGAGGAACTGTGGCTGACATGGTTATAGAGAAACTGTGGCCGGCGCTGTCATGGAGGTACTGTGGTCGGCGCTGTTAGGCTAGGTTCACATTGCGTTAATGGCAATGTGCTGATGGCATCCGTTACATAGCGGCACTAACGCTATGTAACGGATGCGTTAGCGCACCCATTAACTGCCATTATGTAGCGCATCGCTAACGCATGTCATAATCGGCATGCGTTAGCGATGTGCCGTCATTCTGTGACGGACCCTCGGACGCGGTCTGCAGCGTTTTCGGGTCCGTCACCGCTAGCACAGATGGAGCATCTGCGCTAGCGCGATCACATAACACGATCTTTAAAAGGCACTTGCATTGCGCAGTCCGTTCAGCGCATGCATTGAACGGACTGCACTTAACGCAATGTGAACCCAGCCTTATAGAGAAACTGTGGTCAGCGCTGTTATAGAGGAACTGTGGTCGGCGCTGTTATAGAGGAACTGTGGTCGGCGCTGTTATGGAGGCACTGTGGCCGGCGCTGTTATGGAGGCACTGTTATGGAGGCAATGTGGCCGGCGCTGTTATGGAGGCACTATGGCTGGTGCTGTTATGGAGGCACTGTGGCCGGTGCCGTTATGGAGGCACTGTGGCCGGCGCTGTTATGGAGGCACTGTGGCTGGTGCTGTTATAGAGGCACTATGGCCGGTGCTGTTATGGAGGCACTGTGGCTGGTGCTGTTATGGAGGCACTGTGGCCGGTGCTGTTATGGAGGCACTGTGGCCGGAGCTGTTATGGAGGCACTGTGGCCGGCGCTGTTATGGAGGCACTGTGGCTGGTGCTGTTATAGAGGCACTATGGCCGGTGCTGTTATGGAGGCACTGTGGCCGGTGCTGTTATGGAGGCACTGTGGCCGGTGCTGTTATGGAGGCACTGTGGCTGGAGCTGTTATGGAGGCACTGTGGCCGGCGCTGTTATGGAGGCACTGTGGCTGGTGCTGTTATGGAGGCACTGTGGCAGGCGCTGTTATGGAGGCACTGTGGCCGGCGCTGTTATGGAGGCACTGTGGCCGGCGCTGTTATGGAGGCACTGTGGCCGGCGCTGTTATGGAGGCACTGTGGTTGGCACTCTTATTGACACTGTTGTAGCTCTGCGAAGCAGCATGTTAGTAAACATCATCTAGGATTCTGCAGAGGACTCAGAACTAGGGCCCATGAACACGACCGATTTTCTCGAACATGAGCTATACATGGTTTTCAAAGACAGCACTCGTGCCTATGATATTCTGTGCACATGTATGATTTTTTTCCTCAGACTGAGACAGAGTGATCTGCGGAAAAAAAAAAATCAGGGACATGTCTGATCTTGAACATCCCAGCGCCGTCTGATTTTCACGGACTGATGGCCGGTGCTGTTATGGAGGCAATGTGGCCGGTCGCTGTTATGGAGGCACTGTGGCTGGTGCAGTTATGGAGGCACTGGGGCTGGTGCTGTTATAGAGGCACTGTGGCTGGCGCTGTTATAGAGGCACTGTGGCTGGCGCTGTTATGGAGGCACCGTGGCTGGCGCTGTTATGGAGGCACTGTGGCTGGCGCTGTTATGGTGGCACTGTGGCCGGTGCTGTTATGGAGGCACTGTGACTGGCGCTGTTATAGAGGCACTGTGGCTGGCGCTGTTATAGAGGCACTGTGGCCGGTCGCTGTTATGGAGGCACTGTGGCTGGGGCTGTTATGGATGCACTGTGGCTGGCGCTGTTATGGAGGCACTGTGGCCAGCGCTGTTATGGAAGCACTGTGGCCGGCGCTGTTATGGAGGCACTGTGGCAGGTGCTGTTATGGAGGCACTGTGGTCGGAGCTGTTATGGAGGCACTGTGGCCGGCGCTGTTATGGAGGCACTATCGCCGGCGCTGTTATGGAAGCACTGTGGCCGGCGCTGTTATGGAGGCACTGTGGCTGGTGCTGTTATGGAGGCACTGTGGCAGGTGCTGTTATGGAGGCACTGTGGTCGGAGCTGTTATGGAGGCACTGTGGCAGGCGCTGTTATGGAGGCACTGTGGCAGGCGCTGTTATGGAGGCACTGTGGTCGGAGCTGTTATGGAGGCACTGTGGCCGGCGCTGTTATGGAGGCACTGTGGTCGGAGCTGTTATGGAGGCACTGTGGCCGGCGCTGTTATGGAGGCACTGTGGCCGGCGCTGTTATGGAGGCACTGTGGCCGGCGCTGTTATGGAGGCACTGTGGCCGGCGCTGTTATGGAGGCACTGTGGCCGGCGCTGTTATGGAGGCACTGTGGCCGGCGCTGTTATGGAGGCACTGTGGTTGGCACTCTTATTGATACTGTTGTAGCTCTGCGAAGCAGCATGTTAGTAAAGATCATCTAGGATTCTGCAGAGGACGCAGAACTAGGGCTCATGAACACGACGATTTTCTCGAACATGAGGTTTACATGGTTTTCACAGACAGCACTCGTGCCTATGTGTTAGCCAGAGTATTACCACAGCAGCGCGTGTTGCTTCATATAAGCAGCAGAATCCAACGTAAGGCAAACTGTGTTTAATATATGCAGCTTGAACTGGAACAAAATAAGAAAGCTTTGACAGTAACTACCGATATAATCTAGTCCATGTAATACATGTCTCTCTGTGAAGGAAACAGCAGCAGAATGATGCAATCAGTGAGTGTCCTGTGACCTTTTTTTTTTTTTTTATACAAACTTTAACAATCACAGCATAGCTGACAAATGAACACTCATAGACATTCAATGCAGACTACAACAGGAATGGAGTTGTTGCATTTAAACTTATTCCAACACCCCCACTCAACAACTGCTTATCCTGTTAGTCCCATTGCAGTTCTGAATTCTTCAAACTTGGCTCTTGACAATGGCTTTGTCAAAACATCTGCTAACATCTTGTCAGATTCACAGTAAACAAACTTTAGAACTTCACGCTCTACTAAGTCGCGCAAGTGATGATGTTTAACATCAATGTGCTTTGTTCTTGCACTTATCCTTTCACTGCTGGCGAGCTTGATACATCCTTGGTTGTCCTCATAGATAACAGTTGGTTCAGCTAGTGGTTTGCCGAATTCTTCCAAAAGTTGCTTCAACCAAATTAACTCTTGACTTGCATGAGCAGCTGATGTATATTCTGCTTCTGTAGAAGACAATGCAACTGACACTTGTTTTCTACTTGACCATGAGATTGAAGTGTGTCCTAACTTGAACAAGTAACCACTTGTTGATCTTCGATCACTTGAGTCTCCAGCCCAATCTGCATCTACATATCCTCTGAGAATTAGATCTCCTGATGCAGAAATCTTTAGACTTAACTCTTGGGTTGCCTTAAGATACTGAAGAAGTCTCTTAATTGCATTCCAATCTCTTTGGCGTGGCTTGCTTACACGTCGGCAGAGAATTCCCACTGTGGCTGAGATATCTGGACGGGTTGTGGTTGCTATGTATAGAAGTGCCCCCACTGCTTGTCTGTAACTGTCATTTGTGGGTAGCAGATCTTCTTCTCCTTCCAATTTTAGGTAAGATGGATCCATTGGAGTTGATATGCCTTTGGCTTCTGACATTCCAAACTGGTTTAGAACTGTGGAGATTTTAGAATTTTGATTAAGAAGAAAACTTCCATCTTCCTCTCTCTGGATTTGGATTCCCAAATAGTATGTCACATCTCCAAGGTCCTTGGTCTCGAAATGCTTGTTCAGAATTTGACCTAGTTTTGAAATTTCTCTCTCTTCTTGATGCGCTATTATTACATCATCCACATATAGAATAACATACATCCAATCTTGTGATACACCTTTTGTATACAAACATGGATCCGCTTGAGACCTTTTAAATCCTTCGTCGATTAACACTTTGTTCATCTTAGTGTTCCATGCTCTTGCTGATTGCTTAAGGCCGTAGAGAGATTTTTGCATTCTGCAAACAAGGTTCTCTTTACCCCTTTTAACATAGCCTTCTGGTTGAGTCATGTACAGCTCTTCTTCAATGTCTCCATGTAGAAAGGCTGTTTTGATGTCAAAATGTCTTACTTTCATCTGCTGAACAGCAGCTATGGATAATAAAGTTCTGAATGTAGTTTGCTTGGCAACTGGAGCAAAAGTAGCATCATAATCTTCACCATATTTTTGTGAATAACCTTTTGCGACCAATCTTGCTTTAAAACGGTGAATATTACCTTCGGAGTCATATTTGTTCTTAAAGACCCACTTACATCCAATTGCTTTCTTGCCTTGAGGTAGCTCTGTGAGCTCCCATGTTTTGAGCTTATGAAGGGATTCCATTTCTTCATCAGCAGCTTTTATCCATTTTTGCTTCTTATGAATAGGCAGTTTTTGCATTTCCTGCCATGACTGTGGCTCTTCTTCTGGAATTGATCTGACCATATAAGAAAGGCGTTTAGCTGGAATTCCTTTATTTGATCTTTCTGATCTTCTGATCTCCTGAGGTTGGCTTGGTTCTTCTGTTTCTTTTTCAGTACTTTCAGAGCATATCCAGACTTCAGTATTTTCTTTGAGATTCTCTTCAATGTCTGGAATCCCTGACTGAAATTCTTGTTCCTTAGGTTGAATTATTTGCGTAACCTCATGAAATTTGAGCGATACTGAGTTTTCATCAATCACTACATCTCTGCTGATTGTTACTGTGTTGGTCTGTGGATGCAGGATTCTGTATCCTTTCTGAGTTTCACTGTACCCCACAAGAACTCCTTCCTTTGCATGAGATTCCCACTTAGAACGTTTTTCTTTGGGAACATGCACAAAAGTTTTGCTTCCGAATATCCTGAGATGCTTCAGGTTGGGCTTCTCACAGTTCCATAACTCATATGGAGTTTTACTTGTAGCTTTACTTGGCAGTCGATTTTGAAGATAGGTAGCAGTCATGATGGCTTCTCCCCAATATGTTGTAGGTAGGTTTCCATCAAATAGCATACTTCTTCCACTTTCACAAAGAGTTTGGTTCTTTCTCTCTGCTGTGCCATTCTGCTCTGGGTTGTATGGAACGGTTGTCTGGAACACGATTCCATTCTTTTTCAGGATGGTTTGCACTTTACCACTTGTATATTCAGTTCCATTATCTGCTCGCAGTACCTTTGGTATTCTTCCAAATTTGTTAAGAACTGCAGCAAGATATTCTTCAAGTTTCTGTGGAACTTCATCTTTACTTTGAAGTAGGTAAGTAACAGTATATCTGGAATAATCATCAATGAATGTGAGAAAATATCTCTTCTTGCTGGGAGTAAGAACACTCATTGGACCACACACATCTGTATGTATCAAATCCAGTATCTGTGCAGATTTAGTAGTGCTTACTTTAGGAAACGATTTTCTGGACATTTTCCCTTTTAGGCAACTTGTGCACTTCATTGTTTGATTACACTGGTTGATTGCAATACCATTTGCAAGTTGAGCTAGTTTCTTTACTGCTTCTGGATCTCTGTGGCCTAGGCGTCTGTGCCACACATGAATACAGTCCTTATGAAAATCTTGTCTAGCACTGTAAACAGTTTCATTGCATTTCAGCTGATAAAGTTCATCTTTGATTTTTCCTTCGGCAAGGGTATGACCCTTCTTTGAAATGATGCATCTGTCATCCTTAAATGTAACTATATTTCCTTGTTGTGCAAGCTTCTTTACAGATAAAAGGTTACTTTCAAGTTTGGGAACATACAGCACGTCTTTAACTGGGATTTTTCTGACTTGTGCTGAGGATTGAACTTGACAATGGAAATAACCATCTCCTATTCCTTCTGATGTCATATAGTGACCATTAGCTAAAATTACCTTTTCAGACTTGCTTTCATCTAGATTAATGAAGAAATCCTTATCACGTGTCATGTGAGCAGTCGCTCCAGAGTCAATACACCAAACATGGTTTGCATATGGGCTTGTGCTGACCCCAAATGCAGTCGCAATACATGCATCTTCCTTCTTTACAGCTGTTTTAACCTTTTGATGACTGTCCTGCTTTTTAAACTGATTCATTCTTGCTTTCCACACTCTGCAGTCTGCTTTAAGGTGACCAGGCTTTTTACAGACAAAACATTCACGAGTTTCCTTTAAATGACTCTGAGCTTTAGAAAAGTACTGTGTCTTTAATGCTGTTTCTGCTTTGCATATATTATTGCTAATAGTCTCTGACTTTCTCTTGTATTCATCTGCAAGTTTCCCTTTCACATATTCTAGTGTGAGTTCATCATCTGGTCTGGCATCTAATGCAGTCACAAGCGTGCCATAACTTTCTGGAAGACCACTTAATAGTAATGCAGCAACATGAAAATCTTTAATTTCTTCACCAATACCCCTTAGGCGCTCCACAATCTCTAGGGTGTTTCTGATATAGTCCTGCATATGCTGGCCATCACTTAATTTAGACTGATACAGCTTTCTCATAAGATATAGCTTATTGCTGAGATTTGACCTTTCATGCACTTTCTGTAATTCTTCCCACATTTTCTTTGCAGTATCACATTTGCATACATGTACAATCTGGTTATCATCTATGCTGAGGGAAATAGTGCTTTGTGCTTTCTGATCAGTCTCTAGCCAATCACCCGGTACTGGGTCAGGCACAGGCTGTTCAATACATTTCCATGTACCCTCTCTTATAAGTAACATCTTTACCTTGAATTTCCAGGAGCTGTAATTGTGATTTGTGAGACTTGGCACTGTGTACTTCACTGCATTCCTTTCTGTAGACATTCTTGTCTCTTGTACCTCTTTTTTTTTTGTTTGTTACTGGCCCTTTAAGCTGCGCTGTCCGGTGCTCTGTACACTGCGGTACCTTTGCGTTCCGGTGTCCTTGTATTCCGGGGGTTCCTCTGTGCTGTCTGCGCTTGGCTCGCTGCTTATTCCGGTGACTGGGCTTTTTACCATTTACTTTCCGGTGGCTGGGCCCATAACCTGTTAGCCGGAGTATTACCACAGCAGCGCGTGTTACTTCATATAAGCAGCAGAATCCAACGTAAGGCAAACTGTGTTTAATATATGCAGCTTGAACTGGAACAAAATAAGAAAGCTTTGACAGTAACTACCGATATAATCTAGTCCATGTAATACATGTCTCTCTGTGAAGGAAACAGCAGCAGACTGATGCAATCAGTGAGTGTCCTGTGACCTTTTTTTTTTTTTTTATACAAACTTTAACAATCACAGCATAGCTGACAAATGAACACTCATAGACATTCAATGCAGACTACAACAGGAATGGAGTTGTTGCATTTAAACTTATTCCAACACTATGATATTCTGTGCACATGTATGATTTTTTCTTTGGATCGAGACAAAGTGATCTGCGGAAAAAAAAAATCAGGGACATGTCTGATCTTGATCCTAGTATCGGATCAAAATTGGCAATGAAAATCTATGGGTAACTGAACAAAATCAGACCAACATCCCAGCGCCGACTGATTTTCACGGACTGACAGAATGGAGAAACTTTTTTTCTCTCTCCACCTCCGAGAACAACTGATGCCTCTCTGATCAAACTCTGATCAGAATACTACGACTGTTTTTTTTTCGGATATGGAGAAATTTGTGTAAACCTATCCCTTGTGTTGCTATGTGGTGTTTGGGGCTGATAATTCACTGAGCCTGGTATTAATTTTACTGCATACATGTAGGCATGAGCACACTCATCATGTAGACGTGCCTAGGTGCGCTACACTGCATTATCCTGCGGTCACTGGACAAGGGGCTCATGAGAAAATGTTTAATCAATTAACGCTCAGTCAGTTTTCAAGGTCCAATAATATAATTACATTTCCATTTCCATCGCACCTTGTACTCAGCTCCTCCATGCTTCATCCCACTCATCTCTCCTCTCACATTATTACTCCTATCTCTTTTCTCACACTGCTCTCCATCTCTCCTCTCACATTTTTACTCCCATCTCTTTTCTCACACTGCTCTCCATCTCTCCGCTCACATTATTACTCCCATCTCTTTTCTCACACTGCTGTCCATCTCTCCTCTCACATTATTACTCCTATCTCTTTTCTCACATTGCTCTCCATCTCTCCTCTCACATTTTTACTCCCATCTCTTTTCTCACACTGCTCTCCATCTCTCCTCTCACATTATTACTCCCATCTCTTTTCTCACACTGCTGTCCATCTCTCCTCTCACATTATTACTCCTATCTCTTTTCTCACATTGCTCTCCATCTCTCCTCTCACATTTTTACTCCCATCTCTTTTCTCACACTGCTCTCCATCTCTCCGCTCACATTATTACTCCCATCTCTTTTCTCACACTGCTCTCCATCTCTCCTCTCACATTATTACTCCTATCTCTTTTCTCACACTGCTCTCCATCTCTCCTCTCACATTATTACTCCCATCTCTTATCTCACACTGCTCTCCATCTCTCCGCTCACATTATTACTCCCATCTCTTTTCTCACACTGCTCTCCATCTCTCCTCTCACATTATTACTCCCATCTCTTATCTCACACTGCTCTCCATCTCTCCTCTCACATTATTACTCCCATCTCTTTTCTCACACTGCTCTCCATCTCTCCTCTCACATTATTACTCCCATCTCTTTTCTCACATTGCTCTCCATCTCTCCTCTCACATTATTACTCCTATCTCTTTTCTCACACTGCTCTCCATCTCTCCTCTCACATTTTTACTCCCATCTCTTTTCTCACACTGCTCTCCATCTCTCCGCTCACATTATTACTCCCATCTCTTTTCTCACTCTGCTCTCCATCTCTCCTCTCACATTATTACTCCCATCTCTTTTCTCACACTGCTCTCCATCTCTCCTCTCACATTATTACTCCCATCTCTTTTCTCACACTGCTGTCCATCTCTCCTCTCACATTATTACTCCTATCTCTTTTCTCACATTGCTCTCCATCTCTCCTCTCACATTTTTACTCCCATCTCTTTTCTCACACTGCTCTCCATCTCTCCGCTCACATTATTACTCCCATCTCTTTTCTCACATTGCTCTCCATCTCTCCTCTCACATTATTACTCCCATCTCTTTTCTCACACTGCTCTCCATCTCTCCTCTCACATTATTACTCCCATCTCTTTTCTCACACTGCTCTCCATCTCTCCTCTCACATTATTACTCCCATCTCTTATCTCACACTGCTCTCCATCTCTCCTCTCACATTATTACTCCCATCTCTTTTCTCACACTGCTCTCCATCTCTCCTCTCACATTATTACTCCCATCTCTTTTCTCACATTGCTCTCCATCTCTCCTCTCACATTATTACTCCCATCTCTTTTCTCACACTGCTCTCCATCTCTCCTCTCACATTATTACTCCCATCTCTTTTCTCACACTGCTCTCCATCTCTCCTCTCACATTATTACTCCCATCTCTTTTCTCACATTGCTCTCCATCTCTCCTCTCACATTATTACTCCTATCTCTTTTCTCACATTGCTCTCCATCTCTCCTCTCACATTATTACTCCTATCTCTTTTCTCACATTGCTCTCCATCTCTCCTCTCACATTATTACTCCCATCTCTTTTCTCACTCTGCTCTCCATCTCTCCTCTCACATTATTACTCCCATCTCTTTTCTCACACTGCTCTCCATCTCTCCTCTCACATTATTACTCCCATCTCTTTTCTCACATTGCTCTCCATCTCTCCTCTCACATTATTACTCCCATCTCTTTTCTCACATTGCTCTCCATCTCTCCTCTCACATTATTACTTCCATCTCTTTTCTCACACTGCTCTCCATCTCTCCTCTCACATTATTACTCCCATCTCTTTTCTCACATTGCTCTCCATCTCTCCTCACATTATTACTCCTATCTCTTTTCTCACACTGCTCTCCATCTCTCCTCTCACATTATTACTCCCATCTCTTTTCTCACATTGCTCTCCATCTCTCCTCTCACATTATTACTTCCATCTCTTTTCTCACACTGCTCTCCATCTCTCCTCTCACATTATTACTCCCATCTCTTTTCTCACATTGCTCTCCATCTCTCCTCTCACATTATTACTCCTATCTCTTTTCTCACATTGCTCTCCATCTCTCCTCTCACATTATTACTCCCATCTCTTTTCTCACACTGCTCTCCATCTCTCCTCTCACATTATTACTCCTATCTCTTTTCTCACATTGCTCTCCATCTCTCCTCTCACATTATTACTCCTCTCTTTTCTCACACTGTTCTCCATCTCTCCTCTCACATTATTACTCCTCTCTTTTCTCACACTGCTCTCCATCTCTCCGCTCACATTATTACTCCCATCTCTTTTCTCACACTGCTCTCCATCTCTCCTCTCACTTTCCTGTTTCCATCTCTCCTCTGGTTTCACACTGTTGTCTCCAGCTGTTCTTTCACACTCCTTTCTCCTCTCACACGACTATTCATCTTTCATTTCATATTCTTTTTTTACTCTTATGTCACTCTGTTCTTTTCTCCGTCTTTCGTGACTTTTTATCTCCCTTTAGAAACTGCTCTAGATTCTCTCAATGTACTTTTCTTCTCCCGTCACTTTGCTCTCCACCACGGATCACTCTGCACACTTCAACTTTTCTCTCTCTATACTAGGTTTTTGAGCGCCAACATTTTACACCATTTCAGTAATCTCTTTTTTTTCACTGGCATTTTCCGGTAAGTTATTTTAACTCTATTAACAATGTTGAAGCCGCTAGTAGTTTTTTAACCCCTTAGTGACGGAGCCAAATTTTTTAAATCTGACCAGTGTCACTTTATGTGGTAATAACTCTGCAATGCTTCAACAAATCCCAGTGATTTTGAGATTGTTTTTCGTGACATGTTGTACTTTATGATAATGATAAATTTAGGTCGATATGTTTTGTGTTTATTTATAAAAAATATCAGAAATTCGAGAAAAATGTTTAAAAATTAGCAATTTTCAAACTTTGATTGATAATCCCTTTAATCCAGATAGTCATACCACAGCAAAATATTAATAAATAACATTTCCCACATGTCTGCTTTACATCAGCACCATTTGTAAAATGTTATTTTATTTTGTTAGCATTTTAGGAGGTTTAAAAATGTAGCGTAATTTTTCATCTTTTCAAGGAAATTTACAAAATTTATTTTTTTATGGACCTATCCATGTTTGAAGTGACTTTAGGGGTCCCATATATTGGGAAACCCCCAAAAGTTATACCATTTTAAAAACAGCATCCCCCGACATATTGAAAACTGCAATTAGGTAGTTTATTAACCCTTCAGGCGATTTTGAGGAATTAATGCAAATTGGCATGACAGAAATGAAAATATGCATTTTTACCACCTAAATGCCGCTAACTTCTGAACAGATTAGTAGAGCCGTCAGGCTCTAAGGCTACTATTTGGTCGTGAATTGCCATTGCAAACATCAGGACCACAAAATCATGATCTGAGGGCACCAATTGGGATAAAGAAGAAGCCCTCACACTCTGTTAACCATTTATAATGATGTAGTCACTATTGACAGCAGCATCTAAGGGGTTAAACAGATTTGGAAGGTGCAAACATTGATCATGGCTGATACAGCAAGTTGTCAGCTACAGTGTACAGCCAACAGCTGCTGGATTGTGACCTGTATGGGGAGGTCATTGTCTTATATCTCAGGTCAGTTAAAAGACGTATTGGCGGTCATTAAGGGGTTAAGCAAAAACGTTGGCAAAACGCTCAAAAGACACCTGGCATCAACTAGGTGTTTTTTGAACTCTCCCATTGACTTTTATAGTAAATTAAAGAGCAGAAACCACCAGAAAAATAGACAAGTCATTTCTTTTAAGCTTTTGACATCTTTGGAAACCTGAAGAGGTTAAAAGCAGCTCAAAGGCCTGAACACATGAACAGCGAGTCATTCTTACATAGAAATGCATATGCTCATTCTTTTGAACATTTTCTGGGTGCTTTTTCCAGAGCGGACATTGTGTGCACATACCCTCATCCTCCTCTCCCCATGATCTCTCCTCTCACTCTGTTCCCTCCATGATCTCTCATCGCTCTCTGATTTTGCCTCTTATCCTCCTTTTTCCATGATCTCTGCTCTATATTCTCTTTCTCTCCTCTCACTTTTCTTTCTCAATGATCTCTCCTGTCAATCTTCTCTCTCTCCTTTTCCTCCCCTCTTCATCTCTCCTTTCATTCTGCTGCCTCCATCTCTTCCCTGAGCTGCTCTCTGCCCACCTGACACTCTCCTGCCACACGGCTCTAATTTTCCATTCCTTCTTCAGGCTGACATACTGCCCTGCTCTTTCACCCTAGTCTTTTTTATTATAAAATATTTATAAAACTCAGTAATATGGTACTGAGCTGTGCACTTTGGAGACTGGATATACACACCACAAGCACTGAGACTTCCTGGCAGAACCGTACAAATCCGACACACTTCCACCCTTTCTTCCACACTCCTTCTCCCCATGCTTTGTGCCTCTCCCCACCATGCATTGTCTTCAGTCGCACAGTGATCTCCCACCTCCACTCCTCTCTTGTATGGCAATCTTCTCCTTCTCCTCCATCTAACATGTTTATGATGCCTCCTCTCCTCCCACTCCTCATCCACTGTCTCCTCTATTAATCAATCATTGTCTTCTTAAGCTTAGCTTCATACACGATGATATATAAATTGCTACTCACTCTAGAAAACAACATCTCATGCCATAAACTTGATAGAAAGCAAGGAATATTCTTAAAAGCATGTCATTAAAATTATTCTTTTGTAACAGTGTTCAACAAGTGGCCAATGATCCAAGACAGCGAATGAGATGGCGGCATTTATCAGATGAGCACATTTTATGGCTATAAATATTTTATTGACGTTTGTTATTACTAACATATTAACAATGAAACGATTAAAAAGCAAAATGTAACCCTTATTTTTTGTCCAAAAAGAAGGCACCGGCTTCACCCATACGTGGACCCCCTGAAGCAGAGATTCATGTGGGTCTTTCAGCATGTGTGCACAGTAAGGGTCAGAGCAGCCGCTGTCCTGACCTGCCAGGGTACAGCCATCTGCTTGGGCAAAGACCAAGAGCCATAGACCCAGCCCTCCGATTATTACATGAGCCATGGAGAATATGACCTGTACACCATTACCCATAGGTTGTTTAACCTCCATAGAGCTTCCAATTGTAAGTACAACATTTATGAAAGACAGAAACTGCCCCATGAGTAAAGGGGGTTGTCCAGAATTACAAAAATAGTGGGTTTTTTTTTTCAAGAAAAGGTATCTTGTCCCTGGTCTTGTGCCTTTGATTGGCATTGCAGCCAATTCCTATTTACTTAAAAAGGTTGTCCAGGTTTGGAGTTCAAGTTTGCAGTCACCCTATGTGACTGCAAACTTGTGAATCCTCACGGTGCGAACAGTCCGCTGCTGGTGCCAGGAACGTGAGTGGTAATATGTGACTGCGTACATGCGGTCACATGCCGACTAGACTTGCACTGCCTCTAGTTGGATTGTGGCCAGGACTATGCATATTGCATACTTTCAGTCACATGATTGCCCGATCCCGCTTCTGGAGAATCCCAACAACTCACACTGTGCATGCAGTGAGGATTAACAAGTCTGCAGTCACATAGCGTGACTACAGACATGAGCCCGAATCCTGGAAACCCCTTTAAATTGTGATGAGCTGCAATAGTAGATATAGCTCATTTACATGAGTTTGCACAGACTCTTTTTTCTAATCCATGTTAATTCCTTTAAGTGCAGTAAGGTCTCTGATCTCTGCACGTCCAAATCTCAGCAAACAGCTAATTTTGCAGTTAAAGGGGTTGTCCAATCTTAAACTGCAAGTCAACAGTCACTATACTGTATGTGCACTCTATGTGACTGCAGACTTGTGAATCCTCACAGTGTGGGCACTGCGTGCTGTGAAGATTCTTTGTTACTGGCACCAGCAGTCATGTGATTGCAAGTATGTGATTGCATACTCCATGCCACATTCCGACTAGACTGTGTCTGGCCTCCCTGAATACACTTGCATTGAGAGAGGCAGCACACGTCTAGTCGGCATGTGACCGGCACCAGAGAATCCTTACAGTGCACGTTGTGAGGATTCACAAGCCTGCTGTAACAAAGAATGACTGCAGACATACAGTTTAAGACCAGACAACCCCTTTAAGCTATGGACAGTCACTCTTTTTAGCAACTTTAGTAGATGTATAGCTGTCCATGTAATACTTGTAGATGTATGGCTAGAATTTTGCATTCCAACACATAGAGGAGTAACCCAAACATGGACCATGAGGTTCATCGTTTTCAGGGAGTGCAATTCCATTAAAACACCCAAATCTTCAGATATAGTTTACATAAATCATCCTCCACTTTAAAGAAGTACTCCTCCTCCCATTAAAGTTTTTAGCATCTTAGTATATTGCAATCATAATATATACAGCGGCATGTAAAGGTTTGGGCACCCCGGTCAAAATTTCTGTTATTGTGAACAGTTAGGCAAGTTGAAGATAAAGTTAGTTAGGCCTAAAGTTAAAGATGACACATTTCCTTTGTATGATGATATATTAGTCTTTTTTTTTTTTTTTCATTTTTACTGATGCGAAAGTTGGATTTGTGTGCTCAGATAAATTTGACCAAGGTTTCAGACCTTAATTAACCTGTCAGGGTTATGGCTTGTTCATCGTTAGGAAAGGCCAGGTGATGCAAAGTTCCCAGCTTTATAAAAACACGGTCTCCTCCAACCTTGTGCCAAAAAAAGGAGCCATGGGTTCTTCTAAGCAGCTGCCTAGCACCCTGTAAATGAAAATGGTGGAATATGATGAAATATAATTAAGATATGTCAGGTAACAGGATCAGTGGAGGTCAAGATAAGGTCTAGAAGACCAAGCAAAAGTTGAGCTGGAACTGCTCATAGGATTGCTAGAGAGGCAAATCAGAACCCCCATTTTCCTTTTTGGCATTTTTTAAATGTAAAAGATAAAAAAAATATATATATATATTTTTGGCCTAAAACGATAAGGATATGTGTCATCTTTAATTTTAGGCCTGTTAGAAATCATTCATTCCATCTTCATCTTGCTTAACTGTTTACAATAACAGTAATCTTGACCAAGGGTGCACAAACTTTTACATGCCACTGTAACACTGTGTACTTACAATTTCTCATTTTGCAATTCTATTCGGTTAATTGTTCTCTTTTCCATTAGGTCTGTGACATCTCTCGATTAAAAACAGACTAGCTAAATCTTTCTAAACTCTACGTAGAAACAGGAGGTCAATTTTCTGTGCACAAGTTATGAGTCACTGAAAAGCCTGCGGCAGGGGGGAGGAGGGAGCCGCTGGGACAGGAATTGAAGAGGAGAATGATAAATGCAGGGACAAGAGACTTCCTGTTTCTATATAGAGCAAAGAGAAGAATTAACTGGGTAGAAAGGCAAAATGAGCAATTGTAAGTACACTGTGCTAAATAACATGATAATTGTAATATATTAAGAGGATAAAAACTTTGATTGGAGGAGGAGGAGGGCTTCTTTATATTATCACATTTGGTCTGCTTCCCTTCTGCCATGTATACCCCTTTAACATTTAGCCATGTTAGCAACTTGGAGAATACAGTACCTTGCACAATTACCTTCCTCTACACGCTGTGCGAAGTGTGTTTAATCAAATACAAGACACAGCAGCTTTTGCAGGAACAGGAGGAACCTGAGCTTGTGCCTAAACACTACTGCATGAAAACTTTAGGAAATACAAAAAACTCTGCAGGATACAATGAATGGCTCATTTGTAGACCTGATTCTCTAGCTTCTACCAACAATCAAGACTCTATTATAGAAATGATCTCTTATTCTCGAGAAATAATCAGAACTCAGCTTTCAATAGTTTTTGTAGATTTCAAGTTCACTGTACAATGAAACTGGATTAACAATAGTGCCCCCTACTTCTCAAAAAGCAATGAACCGCCTTTGATATACTATTATTTTCTTCTGATCCCAAACCTCCGTTCACACTGGGAGGGTGGTCTAATAAATACAGGATAAGCCTGTAAATAAATTCATTCCGTTAACACCATTGTCTTCTACAGCAAATTTCGAGCACCCACAAAAGCATTTCCTGCGCTCCTGCACTTAGGGTTTATATAAAACATGACAATCTCTCTCGTATCCTTAATGCAACTTTACCACCATTTAAAGAAACTGACACGGGGATGACAGGCAGATCCTCAGGTGTTAAGATTGGACTGTCATTTGCCCGAATGGTCCGGATGTGTCGGTAAAATTAGTTTTTGTTTTGTTCTGTGGTTGATGGCGTTTGCTTTGTCTGTGATCTATGGTCAGATGTTCAATTAGAAATCTATTTTGATATCAACATTATATATTTATCTGAGAAATAAATGAATTGCTTCTGCATTATTTAGTGAAGAAATTAACTCTTAAAGGGTCCGTCCAGGCAAAAACAACAGCTTCCCAAGGGCTTGTGGAGCGCCCGTCTGGGCCTAAGGGTTACTCGGTACCGGGTCTGGTCATCATTAAAGGGGTGGTCACGGTGGCAGCAAACCGGTCCGTGGCCCTGGGCGTTCAAGTTAAATTGATAGGACTTTAAAGGTGTGATAAGAAAATAAGAATGTTCGTGACGCCACCTGTGGTATTCGGTCAGGGGTGACAGACGCTGCTTAATGGGGTCCACTGGGGTGATGCTGTGGCAGCAGGGATGGTATGGCTTCCCACAGGTGAAGCTGGTTCCCCAGGGCTCCCGATGTATTTGGTCAAGATGGTGTGGTGCCATAAACAATCAGATTGCAGTCTCTTTACCTGTTTACTGGTGGTTACAGCCACAGTCCAAAGTATGGGTAACAGGTGTTGATGAGGTCCAGCCGGCCTGGAAGCAATTAAGGAGGTTAGAAAGCCTTCCTTCTTGCGCTTTGAGGTGAGTCCCTTGCTGCCCATGGCTCCACACAAGGTCCTCTCTTTCCGTGTCCTAAGACAGTACCCACATGGTAGGCAACGCGAGCCTTTTTACAGGGTCTCTATCACGACTCCGGGCTCTGTATGTTGCTGTTCTTTTGGGTGTGAACGACCTGAAGTCTTCTGCCCGCCGGTTCTGCTATAGGACATGCAGTTCCACACAGCCTCGGGCTCCCGGTGCCTGGTTCCTGCGCTTCAGCTTGGAGGGAGCCCAATCGCAGCTCTCCTCCAGCTCCTTGCTTCTCCTGTGCTTCCCCCTCTGGCACTTGTTATCAATGCAACGCTGTTGTGAAATTGGATTCTGGGCTCCCCCGGTGGCCACTTGTGGAATTGTACTTGTGTGCATCATCCCCTCTGTTCACCTGCTCCTATCAGGATGTGGGAGTCGCTATATAACCTTGCTCCTCTGTCAGTTTCATGCCGGTCAACAATGTAATCAGAAGCCTTTCTGTGCATGTTCCTGCTACTAGACAACTCCCAGCTAAGTTGGACTTTTGTCCTTGTGTGTTTTTGCATTTTGTTCCTGTTCACAGCTGCTGTTTCGTTACTGTGTCTGGAAAGCTCTTGTGAGCGGAAATTGCCACTCTGGTGTTATGAGTTAATGCTAGAGTCTTAAAGTAATTTCTGGATGGTGTTTTGATAGAGTTTTCTGCTGACCATGAAAGTGCCCTTTCTGTCTTCTTGCTATCTAGAAAGCGGACCTCGATTTTTGCTAAACCTATTTTCATACTACGTTTGTCATTTCATCTAAAATCACCGCCAATATATGTGGGGGCCTCTGTCTGCCTTTTGGGAAAATTTCTCTAGAGGTGAGCCAGGACTGTCTTTTCCTCTGCTAGGATTAGGTAGTTCTCCGGCTGGCGCTGGGCATCTAGGGATAAAAAAACGTAGGCATGCTACCCGGCCACTTCTAGTTGTGCGGCAGGTTTAGTTCATGGTCAGTATAGTTTCCATCTTCCAAGAGCTAGTTCTCATATATGCTGGGCTATGTTCTCTCGCCATTGAGAATCATGACAGTTTGACCGGCCCAAAAAAAAGGGTTAAATTACTGGCTGAGAAAGGAGAGAAAAAAGTCTGCTACAATTTTTTTTTTTTTTTCCTCTAGTTCTGAGTGTGCTCTTAATTGAATCACTTGCTAGTCTGCCTATACTGCAGCCTTCCTCTCTTTCTCTCCTTCTAATCCTTGAATGGCTCTGTGTTCACCTGTTTCTAATGGATCTTCAGAGTGTAGCTACAGGTTTGAATAATCTCGCCACAAAGGTACAAAATTTGCAAGATTTTGTTGTTCATGCACCTATGTCTGAGCCTAGAATTCCTTTGCCTGAATTCTTCTCGGGGAATAGATCTCACTTTCAAAATTTTAAAAATAATTGCAAATTGTTTTTGTCCCTGAAGTCTCGCTCTGCCGGAGACCCTGCACAGCAGGTCAGGATTGTAATTTCCTTGCTCCGGGGCGACCCTCAAGACTGGGCTTTTGCATTGGCACCAGGGGATCCTGCGTTGCTCAATGTGGATGCGTTTTTTCTGGCCTTGGGGTTGCTTTATGAGGAACCTCATTTAGAGCTTCAGGCGGAAAAGGCCTTGATGTCCTTGTCTCAGGGGCAAGATGAAGCTGAAATATACTGCCAAAAATTCCGCAAATGGTCTGTGCTTACTCAGTGGAATGAGTGCGCCCTGGCGGCGATTTTCAGAGAAGGTCTCTCTGATGCCATTAAGGATGTTATGGTGGGGTTCCCTGTGCCTGCGAGTCTGAATGAGTCCATGACGATGGCTATTCAGATCGATAGGCGTCTGCGGGAGCGCAAACCTGTGCACCATTTGGCGGTGTCTACTGAGAAAACGCCAGAAAATATGCAATGTGATAGAATTCTGTCCAGAAGCGAGCGGCAGAATTTTAGACGAAAAAATGGGTTGTGCTTCTATTGTGGTGATTCAACTCATGTTATATCAGCATGCTTTAAGCGTACTAAGAAGCCTGACAAGTCTGTTTCAATTAGCACTTTACAGTCTAAGTTTATTCTATCTGTGACCCTGATTTGTTCTTTGTCATCTATTACCGCGGACGCCTATGTCGACTCTGGCGCTGCTTTGAGTCTTATGGATTGGTCCTTTGCCAAACGCTGTGGGTATGATTTGGAGCCATTGGAGGCTCCGATACCTCTGAAAGGGATTGACTCCACCCCATTGGCTAGTAATAAACCACAATACTGGACACAAGTGACTATGCGTGTTAATCCGGATCACCAGGAGGTTATTCGCTTTCTGGTGCTGTATAATCTACATGATGTTTTGGTGCTGGGATTGCCATGGCTGCAATCTCATAACCCAGTCCTCGACTGGAGAGCTATGTCTGTGTTAAGCTGGGGATGTAAAGGAACTCATGGGGACGTACCTTTGGTTTCCATTTCATCATCTATTCCCTCTGAGATTCCTGAATTCTTGTCTGACTTTCGTGACGTTTTTGAAGAACCCAAGGTTGGTTCACTACCTCCGCATCGGGAGTGCGATTGTGCCATAGACTTGATTCCGGGTAGTAAATACCCTAAGGGTCGTTTATTTAATCTGTCTGTGCCTGAACACGCGGCTATGCGAGAATATATAAAGGAGTCCTTGGAAAAGGGACATATTCGTCCTTCGTCATCTCCCTTAGGAGCCGGTTTTTTCTTTGTGTCTAAGAAAGACGGCTCTTTGAGGCCGTGTATTGATTATCGACTTTTGAATAAAATCACGGTTAAATATCAATATCCGTTACCACTGCTTACTGATTTGTTTGCTCGTATAAAGGGGGCCAAGTGGTTCTCTAAGATTGATCTCCGTGGGGCGTATAATTTGGTGCGAATCAAGCAGGGGGATGAGTGGAAAACCGCATTTAATACGCCCGAGGGCCATTTTGAGTATTTGGTGATGCCTTTTGGTCTTTCAAATGCCCCTTCAGTCTTCCAGTCCTTTATGCATGACATTTTCCGCGATTATTTGGATAAATTTATGATTGTGTATCTGGATGATATTCTGATTTTTTCGGATGACTGGGACTCTCATGTCCAGCAGGTCAGGAGGGTTTTTCAGGTTTTGCGGTCTAATTCCTTGTGTGTGAAGGGTTCTAAGTGTGTTTTTGGGGTTCAAAAGATTTCCTTCTTGGGATACATTTTTTCCCCCTCTTCCATCGAGATGGATCCTGTCAAGGTTCAGGCTATTGGTGATTGGACGCAACCCTCTTCTCTTAAGAGTCTTCAGAAATTTTTGGGCTTTGCTAACTTTTATCGTCGATTTATTGCTGGTTTTTCTGATGTTGTAAAACCATTGACTGATTTGACTAAGAAGGGTGCTGATGTTGCTGATTGGTCCCCTGATGCTGTGGAGGCCTTTCGGGAGC